>NC_091334.1:14882839-15020339 GCF_038502225.1 Cherax quadricarinatus
GGCTCTGGTACAATCCCTGTTTTTTTTCCTCCATATATAATGTTTTTTCTTACAGAAACTCCAAGACACCACTAACCTCCTCCCATCTATTTTATGGCTTGCCTCATTTTTCATAGACCCATATGCTGATATGACCACTCCCAAAAGTCTAAATACATCCACTTCCTCCATACTTCCACCCTCCAGTCTGATGTTCAATTTAGAACTGCTCAGACTTTTTGCTACACCTTGCTCTTTTCTAGCCACCTTTAATTTTCTTGTTTTACATGCCCTCCCAAATTCATCCACCAACCTTTGCAATTTGCCTTCATAATTCCCAGCAAGAACTATTTCATGATCAGCTCTGCTCCACATGCTGGAGTACCATATACAAATCAAACTCGAATTATTAATGAAAATAACAGAAGACTTGTACCATAGTTGCTGTAATAGCAAATGCTATTTGACGAAAACCTTATACCATATGCACACAGTCACTGATGAAGAGTAGCAATTGGCAATTTATTTTAGACAACCTTTCATCTGTACACCAGGCATTTATCAAGTCCCAAACTTGAAAAAAAAAAAAAAAACTTGCTGTGTAGGTGAAACACTGTTGAAATAAAAGTCTCGACTTGCTGCTCACATCTTCATTAATTACATCTCGTCAGGACTTCCATACCATCTCCTATTACCACATGCACATGATTACTTACCTTACAGGCAGTAGCATGCATCTGTGTCTGGCACCAATATGATGGACCCCAAGTACATTTCTCGCCGCCCAGAAGATGTTCAGGTGAATCTCTGGGGCACATCTTCAATCCTTGACAAACTTTTTCAGGATCACCAAGTTCAGCTAGTAGGTTCACCAGGTAGGGCCCATACACTTCAATCATACTGCGGCACTGGGGAATTTAAATTAATTTCTGTCCTGAGACATTCAGAGTGTGAAATGTGCATCTAAATGGCATACTGCCAAAAATACTGAAGAAAAAAAAAGAGGTTAAGAAACAGGCTGTCATTGGGACAGCTGTATAGCTTTATCAAGTCATGACTTCATATAACTCTCCACAGATCAACAATGTCCCAATAAAAGTTAGCTCTGAATCTTGAGTCTTTTCTTCATTATCTACATTTACACAGAAGTGCACACTAAAGTTACAATACTTCACTTTGCTTATCTTTTAATGTTAACTCCCAAAAAAGTACTATCAGTCATTATAAAATAAAAACAACCAAAAATAAAAAATATTTATAATAAAGTAATGGAAAAATAAGGCTTAAAGAAAAAAAGTTATTGTAAAAAAAATCTTAATCACAAGAACAGTGGAGCATAGCAGTAGGCCTACTGGCCCATGCTAGGCAGGTTCAACTTGTACACAACCACACACATTCACTGACCTATAAAACCTATTTTTATAGTTACCCAGTGTTCTTACTTTCAATGACACTACAGGCGAGTTTACTCTGCTCATCTAAAACTCTAATGCCAAGCAAGTGCATCTTCTATATCCTTGCTAAGTCTAAATTTGTGTAACTTTAATCCATTGCTGCAAATCCTGTCATGATTATATCCCTTTATATAGTCTGGTTTTCCATTTGTGCTTGAATCACATCCTCTATTTACATGCCTCTCTCAAGTGCAAATTTAATGTCGTCAGCTTATCTTCAAAGGAAAGGTTTCTGATATATATCAACTTCATCCTTCTCTTTATAATTACCAGCATATTTATGTCCATTCCATATTATTATTATAATCATGGGGGGAGTGCTAAACCCGTAGGATTATATAGAGCACACGGAGGGGGCATGGAAGGTATTCAGGCTCAATTCAGGGAACTGGAGCACAGATCCAATTAACTAGATCAAGAGCCCCTCACCAGTGTCAAGGAACCTCCCTTGAGGGGTGTCCGTTCTGTAAAATAGAGATCAGAACTGAGCAGCATGATCTCTATGGTGCCTTACCAAGGATATATGAAGTTGAAGTATAACCTGAGGATTCTTTTTACTTGTACTTACTGATATGAAGCCAAGAATTCTATTAGCTTCATTGCAAACACTTATGCATTATTGTCTTATCTTTGGATTTTGGGCTAACCATAAGTCAAGGTCATTTGCATTCAATCTTATTTAGACGTACATTTATTATGTAGATGTCAAAGTTATTTTCTCTTCCCAAAGTAGGGACCTCGTATATTCCTTTTTTTTTTTTTTTAACAAGTCGGCCATCTCCCACCGAGGCAGGGTGACCCAAAAAGAAAGAAAATCCCACAAAAGAAAATACTTTCATCATTATTCAACACACTCACCTCACTCTCACATAATCACTGTTTTTGCAGAGGTGCTCAGAACACAACAGTTTAGAAGCATACACATATAGACACAACATATCCCTCCAAACTGCTAATATCATGAACCCCTCCTTTAGAGTGCAGGCATTGTACTTCCCATTTCCAGGACTCAAGTCCAGCTATACAAAAATAACCGGTTCCCTGAATCCCTTCACTAAATATTACTCTGCTCACACTCCAACAGATCGTCAGGTCCCAAATACCATTCGTCTCCATTCACTCCTATCGAACATGCTCATGCACACCTGCTGGAAGTCCAAGCCCCTCACCCACAAAACCTCCCTTACCCCTTCCTTCCAACCTTTTCGAGGATGACCCCTACCCCGCCTTCCTTCCCCTACAGATTTATATGCTCTCCATGTCATTCTACTTTGATCCATTTTCTCTAAATGACCAAACCATCTCAACCCCTCTTCAGCCCTCTGACTAATACTTTTATCAACTCCACACCTTCTCCTAACTTCCACACTCCGAATTTTCTGCATAATATTTACACCACACATTGCCCTTAGACAGGACATTTCCACTGCCTCCAACCGCCTCCTCGCTGCTGCATTCACAACCCAAGCTTCACACCCATATAAGAGTGTGTTGGTACTATTATAATTTCATACATTCCCTTCTTTGCCTCCATAGATAACGTTTTTTGTCTCCACATATACCTCAATGCACCACCCACCTTTTTTCCCTCATCAATTCTATGATTAACCTCATTCTTCATAAATCCATCTGCCGACACGTCAACACCCAAGTACAGTGGACCCTCGCCTAACGATATTAATCCATTCCTGAGAGCTCAACATTAGGCGAAATTATCGTTAGCCGAATTAATTTTCCCCATAAGAAATAATGGAAATCAAATTAATCCGTTTCTGATGCCCCAAAGTATGAAAAAAAAAATTTTCACCACATGAAATATTAATTTAAATATACACAAACTGAAGAAGACATGTACAATTACATGACACTTACCTTTATTGAAGATCTGGTGATGACTGATGGGATGGGAGGAGGGGAGTGTGTGGATGGTGTTAATGTTTAGAAGGGGAATCCCCTTCCATTAGGACTTGAGATGTCAAGTCCTTTTCCGGGGTTACTTCCCTTCTTTTAATGCCACTAGGACCAGCTTGAGAGTCACTGGACTTCTGTCGCACAACACATCTGTCCATAGAGACCTGTACCTCCCGTTCCTTTATGACATTCCTAAAGTGCTTCACAACACTGTCAGTGTAATAGTCACCAGCACGACTTGCAATAGCTGTGTGAGGGTGATTTTCATCAAAAAAGGTTTGCACTTTAAGCCACATTGCACACATTTCCTTAATCTTTGAAGTAGGCAACTTCCTCAACTTCTCTATCCCCTCCTCCGGAGCAGTTTCCTCAGGTCTGGCCTCTTGCTGTTGAAGATGATCTTGCAGCTCATCAGTGGTTAGTTCTTCATTGTCCTCCTCCACCAACTCTTCCACATCCTCCCCACTAACCTCCAACCCCAAGGACTTCCCCAATGCCACAACTGATTCCATAACTGGCATAGGCTTCTCAGGGTTAGCCTCAAATCCTTCAAAATCCTTTTTGTCTACACATTCTGGCCACAGTTTCTTCCAAGCAGAGTTCAAGGTCCTCTTAGTCACTTCCTCCCAAGCCTTACCTATAATGTTTACACAATTGAGGATGCTAAAGTGATCTCTCCAAAACTCTCTTAGAGTCAATTGAGTTTCTGTCGTCACTACAAAGCACCTTTCAAACATAGCTTTTGTGTAGAGTTTTTTGAAGTTTGCAATGACCTGCTGGTCCATGGGCTGCAAGAGAGGAGTGGTATTAGGAGGCAAAAACTTGACCTTAATGAAGCTCATGTCCCCAAAAAGTCGCTCTGCCAAGTCTGAAGGATGACCAGGAGCATTGTCTAATACCAGGAGGCACCTAAGGTCCAATTTATTTTCCAGGAGGTAATTTTTCACTGGGGGCAAATGCATAGTGTAACCAGTCATAGAAAAGGTCTCTAGTGACCCATGCCTTACTGTTTGCCCTCCACATCACACACAAATTAGCCTTGAGGACATTGTTTTTCCTGAACACTCTGGAAGTTTCAGAGTGATACACCAATAAAGGCTTCACTTTGCAATCACTACTAGCATTAGCACACATCAACAGAGTAAGCCTGTCTTTCATAGGCCTATGTCCTGGGAGTGCCTTTTCCTCCTCAGTAATGTAGGTCCAGCTTGGCATTTTCTTCCAAAACAGGCCTGTTTCGTCACAATTAAACACTTGTTCAGGTTTCAATTCTTCACTGTCTATGTGCTCCTTGAATTCCTTCACATATTTTTCAACTGCTTTTTGGTCCGAACTGGAAGCCTCACCATGCCTTATCACACTATGTATGCCACTAAGATTCTTAAATCTCTCAAACCAACCTTTGCTGGCCTTAAATTCACTCACATCACGACTAGTTGCAGGCATCTTTCTAATTAAATCGTCATGCAACTTCCTAGCCTTTTCACATATGATCACTTGAGTGATTCTATCTCCTGCTATCTGTTTTTCGTTTATCCACACCAATAACAGTCTCTCAACATCATCTATCACTTGCGATCTCTGTTTCAAAAACAAAGTTGCACCTTTGGCAAGAACAGCTTCCTTGATTGCTGTTTTCTTGGCCACAATAGTAGCGATGGTTGACTGGGGTTTTGTGTACAACCTGGCCAGCTCGGAGACACGCACTCCACTTTTATTCTTAGCAATGATCTCTTTCTTCATATCCATAGTAATTCTCACCCTTTTTGCTGTAGGGTTGGCACTAGAAGCTTTCCTGGGGCCCATGGTGACTTATTTTGCACGTGCAATCACTAAAAACGATAATATGAAATGTTCCGATTGTATGTTTGGATGTGACCACGGTGGCTGGCTTGTAAACACTGGCACCCACGGGACAAGCGAGGCGTGCTCAGGCCGCAAGTGGACGTGTCTCGAACGGAACGAATCACGTTGGGCGAGTTTTTTAGTGCTAGCCGAGGCAAATTTTTTGCGTTAAAATGTATTGCTAGCCGGATTTAACGTTATGCGATGCGTTCGTTAGGCGAGGGTCCACTGTATCTGAAAACATTCACTTCCATACTCCTACTCCCCAATTTAATATCCAATTTTTATTTATCTAAATCATTTGATACCCTCATCACCTTACTCTTTTCTATGTTCACTTTCAACTTTCTACCTTTACACACATTCCCAAACTCATCCACTAACCTTTGCAATTTTTCTTTAGAATCTCCCATAAGCACGGTATCATCAGCAAAAAGCAACTGTGTCAATTCCCATTTTGTATTTAATTCCCCTTAATTTAATCCCACCCCTCTCCTGAACACCCTAGCATTTACTTCTTCTACAACCCCATCTATAAATATATTAAACAACCATGGTGACATTACACATCCCTGTCTAAGGCCTACTTTTACTGGGAAGTAGTCTCCCTCTCTTCTACACACCCTAACCTGAGCCTATCCTCATAAAAACTCTTTACAGCATTTATTAACTTACCACCTATTCCATATACGTACTTGCAACATCTGCCACATTGCTCCCCTATCCACTCTATCAAATGCCTTTTCTAAATCCATAAATGCAATAAAAACTTCCCTACCTTTATCTAAATACTGTTCACATATATGCTTCAATGTAAACACTTGATCTACACATCCCCTACCCACTCTGAAACCTCCTTGCTCATCCGCAATCCTACATTCTGTCTTACCTCTAATTCTTTCAATCATAACCCTACCGTACACTTTTCCTGGTATACTCAGTAAACTTATTCCTTTATAATTTTTACAATCACTTTTGTCCCCCTTCCCTTTATTTAAAGGGGCTATGCATGCTCTCTGCCAATCCCTAGGTACCTTCCCCTCTTTCATACATTTCTTAAACAAAAATACCACCCACTCCAACACTATATCCCCCCCTGCTTTTAACATTTCTGTCATGATCCTGTCAGTTCCAGCTGCTTTACCCCCTTTCATTCTACGTAATGCCTCATGCACCTCCCCCACACTCACATCCATATTAAACTACATCTGTCATTTCCCACATACATTACCCTATCCAGATCAACCTGTAGCTCATCAGAAATTATTTGATAACTTATTTTAGTATCATCCACAAACCTGCTTGCTGGTATGTCGCTATTTATTACTCGCCTATGCTTTTTATATAGTTCGTGAACAAGAGTTTGTACATCTCATTAAATTATATCCTTCAAGGTAGCTTCGAAATGCATCTCCAGTTATTAATTTTATTATCTTTACCACAATTGAATTTTTTTTTCTTTTTAAACAAGTCGGCCATCTCCCAATGAGGCAGAGTGACCCAAAAAGAAAATACTTTCATCATCATTCAACACTCACCTCACTCGTACATAATCACTGTTTTTGCAGAGGTGCCCCTCCTTTAAAGTGCAGGCATTGTACTTCACATATCCAGTACTCAAGTCCGGCTATATAAAAATAACCGGTTTCCCTGAATCCCTTCACTAAATATTACCCTGCTCACACTCCAACAGCTCATCAGGTTCCAAAAACCATTCGTCTCCTAACACGCTCACGCATGCTTGCTGGAAGTCCAAGCCCTTCGCCCACAAAACCTTTACCCCCTCCCTCCAACCTTTTCGACGACGACCCCTACCCAGCCTTCCTTCCCCTACAGATTTATAAGCTCTCCATGTCATTCTACTTTGATCCATTCTCTCTAAATGACCAAACCACCTCAACAACCCCTCTGACTAATACTTTTATTAACTCCACACCTAATTTCCACACTCTGAATTTTCTGCACATTTACACCACACATTGCCCTTTGACAGGACATCTCCATTACCTCCAACCGCCTCCTCACTGCAGCATTCACAACCCAAGCTTCATACCCATACAAGAGAATCGAGACTTATTAGTCTATAATTTGAAGCTAAAGACCCATCTTCTACTTAACAAACATGCATCACATTTGTCATTTTTTCACATATCTGGTAAAATGCTTGTTTGTAGCAATTTGTATATAAAAAATGTTGGGGGGGGGGGGGGTTACAATACTGTGACTGAAACAATACACAGATAACCCACACAGAAGAGAGGAGCCTACGACTATGTTTGGTCCGGTTTGGATCATTTACAAAGCCACACCACTAACAATAATGGAGAGGAGGGAGTAAATATAGGCCAGCAGACAGGGATGGGACAAAAGAGGCACATAATAATAGTAGTAAGTAATGGAGGAGGAAGGAGAGGGAGGAGGAAGGAGAGGGAGGAGGGGAGAGAGGGAGGAGGAGGGAGAGGGAGGAGGAGGGAGAGGGAGGAGGAGGGAGAGGGAGGAGGAGGGAGAGGGAGGAGGAGGGAGAGGGAGGAGGAGGGAGAGGGAGGAGGAGGGAGAGGGAGGAGGAGGGAGAGGGAGGAGGAGGGAGAGGGAGGAGGAGGGAGAGGGAGGAGGAGGGAGAGGGAGGAGGTGGGAGAGGGAGGAGGAGGGAGAGGGCGGAGGCGGGAGAGGGAGGAGGAGGGAGAGGGAGGAGGAGGGAGAGGGAGGAGGGAGGAGGGAGAGGGAGGAGGGAGGGAGGAGGGAGAGGGAGGAGGAGGGAGAGGGAGGAGGAGGGAGAGGGAGGAGGAGGGAGAGGGAGGAGGAGGGAGAGGGAGGAGGAGGGAGAGGGGGGAGGAGGGAGAGGGGGGAGGAGGGAGAGGGGGGAGGAGGGAGAGGGGGGAGGAGGGCGAGGGGGAGGCGGGAGAGGGGGGAGGAGGGAGAGGGGGGAGGAGGGAGAGGGGGGAGGGAGAGGGAGGAGGGAGGGGGAGGAGGGAGGGGGAGGAGGGAGGGAGAGGAGGGAGGAGGGAGGGAGAGGAGGGAGGAGGAAAATTATTAAGAAAGGAGCACTGCAAGGCAGCTAGGTGCCCACAAAGAGTAGGAGCAAGAACACAGAGGGTGAAAAATAAATAATAAAGGATAAATACCCAAGGCAGAAGAAAGAAAACCCAAAGGAGAAAGAGGAAAAGGGAAAAGGGAGATGGGGAAAAAAGAATCAGGTTAAGTCATGGGTGTTGTGAAGTTTGGAGCATTTTACAATGTAATGGGAAAGGAAGGCATCTACAGAGACAAAGACAGGACTAAGATTCTTACAAGAAAAGTCGTGTGTAAGTTGGATCGAAACATCGTTGTAGGCTCCTCGCTTGTGTGTGGGTTATTTTTGCATTGTAATAATTTAATACAAAGACTAATTAGTGACTGGGTAAGTACCTCCTTACATTTCTTTAAAATCCTAAGAACTGATAATTGTTGATTCTGGGGGGGGGGGGAGAGGGGGGCACAGAATACCTGAAAAGGATTGTGCAAACAACAGGGACCATAAAAATAAAAATGTAACATGGTTATATGGTACTTTTAAATATCAACCTTCCTCTCAGCTGGTGCTGGATAATCAGTGACACACCTTATTCAGAAATGGATTTACAATTATATAAGAATCTGAAGTTACCTTGCTTTTTTTTTTTTTTTACTCTTTCCCACTGAGGTAGGGTGACCTAAAAAGAGAGGAAACACATTCACCCTCATTTGTTCAATTTGTCTTGCCAGAAGAATGCTGTTATCACAGTTCAGATGACCCTCCAAACTACAACATACTCGCCCATCCTACAGAGTGCAGGGACTATGTCCCACCTCAAAAACTCAAGTCTGGCTAACTAATTTCTTCAAATTATAAAAACTAGGCTAGTACCAATGCAAGAGGAAATTACAAATGAATTTTCACAATAATTAATAGGAGAATGAAATAAATGATGACTTCAATATAAATAAACTCAGACAAAGCTTACTTCAACAGTGGCTGGTTGGTCTATCATCCAGCATGCTTTATCAGAGACCAACATGTGTGGGTAGAGCACCCTAGATCGTTTAAAAGCAGATTTAATAAATGTACAACAATGTATTACATTTTTACCTGTTCCTTTCCATTTGGTGGGAAAAGCCTACACACTTCTTCCAGTATGGTATCAATGGTAGTGGTAAGTTCTCCATCCTCTAACTTTTCATCAACGTAACTAACTATGCCTTTACACACTTGGCACTTATCCAAATGAAAATTCACTGTGGTCCTCAGACCTGAAACAAATAAAAATAGGACAAAGTAATTTGTGTAATTTTTAGGGTACAAGAGATGAAGTGAGAGCTGACAGTTGCTCTGGCTGATGATACAATGTTTTTGAAAGATTCTGAGAAGAGTTTGGATAAGGTCGGGAAAGTGTGTATGAAAAGTTAAAAGTGAACATAGAAAATAAAAATGTTACAAGGAAAACATCTAGGTATTGAAGCATTAAGAGTCAGGTCAGAGAGGGATAGTAGGGAGAAAATGTATTTAAATATTTGAGTAGATATACTGACTGATGAGTCAACAAAAAACAAGGTAAATTATAAAGGTGTAAATAATTATTATATTCATGGGGACATGGGAGCTAATCATGTTTGATCCAGGAGTAAAGGGAGGATATGTGTAATTTCTTGGAACAAGAACTCCACACGGGCATATTCTTCCCCTTGGTGAGAGGGGAGGGGGGTGAGATAATCAAGTTTGATCCAAGGAAGGGAAAGCCAGGTCTAATTCCTCTAATCAATAGTTCTTCACGAGAAGGATGTGAAGGTTTTGAGTGGGGCTTCAGCATCCAGCAGCCATGTATGAGTATGTAAGATCAGAGTGGGTGGAGACCAGTGCTTTTCCAGGATTTGATATGCTGTTGTAGCATAAGCATATTGCCATGAATGATATGATTCAGGAAAATTTGTTAGTCTGTACTGTGAAAAATGAGTGGGGATGTTACAGTTCAGAGTCAACCGAATTGTGATGTTTGTGCACATCTGTCAAGACAGATAATGAATAAGTAATCATGACTATTTCCTCCTTTGCATCACCCTATCTTTGGCATTAAAAAAAATCCTTAACATTGATTAGTCAAAAAACACACTTTCTTTCTTCTTTCAACACACTGGCCATATCCCACCGAGGCGGAGTGGCCCAAAAGGAAAAACGAAAGTTTCTTCTTTTACGTTTAGTAATATGTACAGGAGAAGGGGTTACTAGCCCCTTGCTCCCGGCATTTTAGTCGCCTCTTACAACACGCATGGCCTACGGAGGAAGAATTCTGTTCCACTTCCCCATGGAGATAAGAGGAAATAAACAAGAATAAGAACTAGAAAGAAAATAGAAGAAAACCCAGAGGGGTGTGTATATATATGCTTGTACATGTATGTGTAGTGTGACCTAAGTGTAAGTAGAAGTAGCAAGACGTACCTGAAATCTTGCATGTTCATGAGACAGAAAAAGGGACACCAGCAATCCTACCATCATGTCAAACAATTACAGGCTTTCATTTTACACTCACTTGGCAGGACGGTAGTACCTCCCTGGGCGGTTGCTGTCTACCAACCTACTACCTAGATCAAAAAACACGCAAATTAATATAATGGAAAGTCCACATGAAAAAATTCTCCGGAATTGATCACATTTCACCTTGGCTGATGAATTATTGAAAAGGTAACTACCCATCAAATGACAATGATAGCTCACTTTAAAGCTAGTAACATTAATAGCTATTGCCATAAATGACAATAAAATATTTCTTGAATGTCAAAACCCTGAGAAATTATACCTGTGAATGAAGGTGCTTTGCAGAGTTTAAGTTCTTGGCAAACAACTTTGGGATTAAGCTGGTTAACTAGAAGCTTGACAATGGCATCACCATACTGCTCAATAAAGCCAATGCAATCGTCCTGAAGTGTTCCTGGCAGGCGGGTACATATGAAGTCTACCACCTCAATGATTTCATTCTGAAAAAAATATAGCATTTCTAAAAATTGACAACAGCAGCATGAAGGAAATTGAATTAATATATTTAGAATAATTATCACACATGGTATCTAGTCCTGCTTCACTATCAAAGTTACATTTCTAAATTTGCCAGAAGTGCCACAAACAAAAGTAAAAATTCTCATGTTTCAAATCTGAAATACAGCACTGTGGTGCTTTTACAAACCTCTGTAGTATTATCTGAGAGAAGCTGGTCTATCTGTATCATTGTGAATTCACACAGTACACATGCAGCAGACTGTCCTACCCTTGGTGTCCCAATGTTATTTTGCTGATCTGAAATGAGTATCAGAAAGACAAATTTACAACAAATATTTTACACAGGCATCCTTAAGCTAAATTAAGACTATCAATTCCAGGAATATGAGTATACTCATTTTGATTTAAATCAATGCCCTCCCCCCACCTTTTTTTTTTTTTTTTTTTTTTTTTTTTACCTCCCACCAGGGTAGTGAGCCAAAAAAAAGAAAATACATTCAGTAACATTCTTTCAACCACTGACATCATGATTCAGGTAACCCTATGACTAATAACTCCACCCCTCCTTCAGAGAGCAGGCACTGCCTTTCCTACTATAGGACTTAAATCTGGCTAACAGGTTTCTATGAATCCCTTCATAAATGCTACCTTGCTCACACTCCAACAGCATGCCCATAAAAAAAAAACAGTATTCAATCACTCCAATCTAATAAACTAAAACAAGCCTTCTGGATGCTCAACCCCTACCTCTCCTACTTTCCATCCCAGATTTATACTTCCTCTTTGTCATCCTACCCCTCTCCATCCTCACAATCCCCTAACCACTTCAACAACCTTTCCTATGAATTATACCCTTGTGACCACACACCCTCCTCGAATTTCTAAACTCCAAATTATCTACATAATATTCATACCAAACAATGGTATCAGATGACATCTCCACTGCCTCTAGCAGCAACATTTATGAACCATTATTCACAACCACTAAACTCTTATTACATTCCATTTTTTTTTTTTTTTTTTGCCTCCATAGACAAACTTTCCATAGCTACTTCAACACACTACCTACATTTTTCCCTCCACCTCTTCATCTACTCTATGATTCACTGCATTTTACATAAACCCATCTGCTGACTTCTCTATTCCTAAATACATCCACCAAACTCCCTCCCTCCAAGCTGATATTCAAGCTTCCACCGTCTAGATTTTTTGTTACATCACCTTTCTCTTTCCTAAGTTTACTTTTAGTTACCCTCTTTTAATATACCTTCCTAAATTCATCCACCAACCTTTGAAATTTATCTTTAGAATCTCTCAAAACAAATGTCATCAGCAAAGAATAAGTGTGACAATTTTCCCCATGTATTAGATCCATCAACTTTTAATTCAACACCTCTCCCATCCATCTAAGTCTTGCATTCACTGGGAAATAGTGCCCCTCTCTTTTACATACCATGAGCCTCACTAACCACATAAAAACTTTTTACAGCTTTTAACATGCTGCCTACCTCATACATCTGCCACATTGCTCCTCTATTCACCCTATTATATCTAAGCAAGTTTGTGTCAACCATGTTTGAAATTGTTTTAATGTCACCTTTGCACCATTTATAACATTTCTGGTATATTTTTAAATGTTTATACAGTAGTGTACTATAGTATATCGAAATAAACAGAATAGAGGAAATCGGCTCTAATATACATTATTTAGGTATGAATACTGGTCAGAGAGCCCGTCGTAAGTCCGAGGCATCGGTAAACGAGTATGTCGCTAAGTGAGGAGAGGCTGTACTAAAAAATACCCTAGTATTGTTGTGTATTTACATGAAGATCTAAAGTAGCCAGTTTCTCCAGGGATGTGTAAATTTATATGTATATGTAAATGTGTGTCAACAAAGACAATTATTTTCATTCCATCATTTTTCTGCACATTAACTTTTGTAATTATAGTCAATTTTAGATACTCAGGAAACTTTCTTAGGAACAAAAACATCTGAACATCTTGAGATAAAGAGAGTTGACTGAAGTTATAAATGAATTAAGTTTATCACAAACTTACCTATGGCATGGGGTAACACAAACATGCGTGAAACAGGAAGCTGGTGTGAACTATCCAGTCTGGGCAAGTCTGCGGATAAAATTAACATCCATGAGAAAAATAGGTTTAAAAACTAAACAAAACAAAAAATAACAAAATACCCACAGATCATTTTTCTTTTAACACACTGGTTGTCTCCCACCGAGGCAGGGTGACCTGGAAACCCCCCTTTCCCTCTTTTCTTATCTACTAGTAATATTTGTCAACTTGTTGAATAAAAGAAAAAAAAATAAGACTTGGATTAAGTGGTCCTATGATGTTGGTGGTTCTCAAGAAAATGAACCATCAATGGAAGAAAGTAAATGGTAGTTTTTTCAATAAAGATGAAAGCCAATCAACATACTTTCAAAACATGCAATATAGAACATCACTGACCTTTGGGCTTGCAAAGTCCCAGTTGAATACACACTTCATCAGGAGATAAATCATTTATCAACATCTGAATGATCTGCTGTGTATATTTATCAACAAATGTCTGGCATTCTGTTGTAACTGTTCCGGGCAGTAAGGAACACAGATGGTCAAGAGCCTCCCGAATGTGTGCCTAAGGAGTAAAAGAAAAAATAATTAAATACATGATAGCTCCAATTAGCTTTGAAAGAAATACTTTGAAAATCAAAGAGATGATTAGCTTATTTGTAAAATGGTCAGTTACAATGTATTTTTTTTTTTTTTGCCTTACTTGAGGCATGGTCTGGGACCAGGCCACACATGCACTAACCCATGAAATTGACAAGGTAGCCTCAAGTTGTACATGCTCTCTATTAGCAAGGAACTCAAACTCTCAAGATTTAAAAGCACAGATATTCACCTCTGTCTTATCATCCTTCACATAATTTTCAAGTGTTGTTAACGCATACTCGCACATTACACATGATGTATCATCACCACTGGAGGGCTCTTCCATCATCAAGACAGCTGGGCACATGTGGATCATGGGACAAATCTGACAAGAAAATGTATTTATACTACCACACCCAATATTATTTATTTATTTATTAATTTGCACATGATACAGAGAAGTACAAAAGAATACAGTTAAATGCAGCATGCCAAAGCCACTTGAATGCATAGCATTACGGGCAGGCTTAAAATCAACTTAAGATTAACTAAGCAATGAAGTATTCAGTGGTAAAACATTGTAAACAGATAACAATTAAGCACAAATGAGTATTACAAAAACAGGTTGTATGGTTGCTTGCACTGCTGTACAATCAGTATTTATTTATTTATTTAATTTGAATATGATACAGAGAAGTACAAGGAATACAATTTTTAAAGTGCAGCATGCCAAAGCCCTTTGTTTGCAGAGCATTATGGGCAGGCTTAAAATTAACTTAAGATTAACTAAGCAATGATATATTCAGTGGTACAAAAATTATTGTAAAACAGATAACAATTTAGTACAAATGAGTATTACAAAGACAGGTCATATGGTCATTTACTGTGGTGCTGTGTAATCAGTAGAATGGAGTATTCTGTTAGGTAATGAAGTTAAATAGTAATAAAGTTTGATTGGGTCACAGGTTGACATTTATGAGAGACAATAATGAGACATATGAGATACAACTTATGAGATACAATTATTCAGTATTTATTTAGTTGTGGGGGAGTAAGTGATTTTTGAGAAGAGACTTGAATTTATAAACAGACAGTGTTTTTTTTATATTCACAGGTAATGAATTCCAGATTTTAGGGCCTTTTATGTGCATTGAGGTTTTGCATAGCGTACGATGGACACGAGGAACATCAAAGAGTGATCTGTGTCTTGTGTTATGGTCATGTGTTCATTGAGGTTGGCAAGGAGATGTTTGAGGGGAGGGTTTATGTCAGAGTTAAGTGTTCTATGTATGTAGTAGGTGCAGTAATAAGTATGGATGTTTTGTATTGTGAGTAGGTTTAGAGTTTTGAATATTGGTGGAGTGTGCTGTCTGTAGTGGGAATTTATCATTCTGACTGCAGCCTTTTGTTGGGTGATTAGTGGTCTGAGATGGTTTATTGTTGTTGAGCCCCATGCACAAATTCCATAGGTGAGATAGGGGTAAATAAATGAGTGATATAGGGCCAGGAGGGCTGACTGTGGAACATAGTACCGTATCTTCGATAGTATGCCTACGGTCTTGGAAATTTTGGGGGGAAATTTGTTGTATGTGTGTTTGAAATTTGAGTCTTATCAAGGTGGATTCCTAGGAATTTTCCCTCTGAGTTTTGTGATAGGTGATCCATTTATCATTATGTTAAGAGACACATCTGTAGCTCTGTTACCAAACTGAATGTAGTAGGTTTTGTCAATGTTTAGAGTAAGTTTGTTGATCCTCATCCAGGTTGATATTTTCTGTAATTCGGTATTTACAGTATTGGCTAGCATGACTGGGCTCGGGTGAGAGTAGACGTATGTAGTGCCATCTGCAAATAGTGTGGGCTTGAGTAGTTGCGATGCATTTGGTAGGTCATTTATGTATATGAGAAAGAGAAGAGGGCCTAGGACGCTTCCCTGTGGGACACCAACTGTAATTGGCTGTGCGGAAGAGTTTGCCCCATTTGTGTACACATATTGGCTTCTGTTGCTGAGGTATGACTTGAGGTAGTTGAGGGAGTGCCCTCTTATACCATAGTGCGACAATTTTGTGTGGAGCAAGTCGTGGTCAACTGTATTGAAAGCTTTACGTAAGTCAATGAAGATCCCCAGTGGGACTTCTTTTTTCTCTATTGCTGTATAAATATATTCTAGCATGTGGATAATAGCATCATTAGTATTTTTATTAGGCCTGAACCCAAATTGACAGGGGTTGAGTATGTTGTGGGAGATGAGGTAGGAATAGATACGCTTATGGATTAATTTTTCTAAGATTTTAGAGAGAGGGTGTAAGCTGGATATTGGCCTATAGTTATTCAAGTCTGTGTGGTCTCCTCCTTTATGGATCGGGGTGACCCTTGCTTATTTGAGAACTGTAGGAAAGGTAGAGGATTCAATGGATTTGTTGAAGAGTGTTGCAATGATTGGTGATAGCACCTGTGACACTTTTTTGTATATAATGGGTGGTAAGGTATTTAAATCTCCTGTCTTGTTTTTTAGTTTGTTGATAATAAGGGAGACTTCAGTTGGGTTAGTCGGAGCTAGGAACAGTGTGTTCGGGTAGTTGTCAGTGAGGTAGTCATTGGGTGGGGTATCTGAGCTTGGGATTTTATTGGCAAGGTTTTTTCCTATAGTGGAGAAGAAATCATTGAGTCTGTTTGCTGTTTCAGTAGGTGGGAATTGGGGTTCATCTGGTTTTGTTAATTCAATTTCGCTATTTCGTGTTATCTTTTTTGTTCCTAGTATTTCTGATAGGGTTTTCCAGGTCTTTTTTATGTCACCTCGTAAGTTGGATAATCTGTTCTCATAATACAATTTTTTAGCCCTTCTTATTAGGCTGGTTAGGATTGACGAGTAACGTTTTTTTTGGTCTCTGGTTATGTGGCCCATTCTGTACTGTTTTTCGTATAGGTGCTTTGTATTTATGGATTTGAGGATACTGGTGTTAGCCAGGGACTGTTCAGTCTCTTTGAAGTCATCTGTTTAGTTTTTTAGGACAGTGCTTGTTATAGAGGTATTGGGTCTTTCTTAGAAAATTATTAATACATTCGTCAATATATGTGTAGATTTCTAGCTCAGTGTGCCAGTCAATGTTTGTCACTGCTGCTGTGAAGTTATTGTTAGCTGCCTCATTGTGAAGTCTGAAAGTGACTTTAGTGGTGTCTAGGGGTAATTTGCCAAGGTTTGTTATGAGGAAGGTAGGGTAATGGTCTGTGGTATTATCTGTGATTATGCCTGATCTTAAGGGGGATATGGTGTTGGTCCAGATGTGGTCTAGTAGGGAAACACTAGTCTCTGTAACTCTTGTAGGTTTTGTTACTGTTGGTAGCAACATGCACTCATTGTTTGTGAATTCAGTAACATGTGGGTCTTGGTCTTGTAGGAGATTTATAATGAAGTCACCTGAGAGTAGCAAGTGATCTTTGTTCATGCGTGTATCAGTTATCATGCTTCCTAGGTTTTCACTAAAACGGCTAATGTTTGACTGTGGTACTCTGTAGATGTTTATCACTGTGAGAGGTTTTTGTAGGTATTTGGATTTGAATTTAGCTATTATATATTCCCTATGTTCATCCTTTGTGCAAGTATTAGTGATACATTCTAGTTGGTCTGAGTAGTAAATAGCTGTGCTTTTAAGTAAATAAAGTAAAATTCGTCTGATAAAATCCAGAGAAATTAAAGTACCATTATTGATATTTTGATTTACTTGCACAAAATGCCAAAACACATTTAAAATTTTGTTTTTCTTTTAGAAAAAATCAAGAATTTTGTAATAGAACAAAATTAAAGAATCTGATGCATTTATAAAATATTAAAAATGTTAATACCAAAACATACACAAGTATAATAAAGCTCTATATACTAAACTTCCAGCAAGCGTGCGTGAGCGTGTTAGATAGGAGTGAATGGAGACGAATGGTACTTGGGACCTGACGATCTGTTGGAGTGTGAGCAGGGTAATATTTAGTGAAGGGATTCAGGGAAACCGGTTATTTTCATATAGTCGGACTTGAGTCCTGGAAATGGGAAGTACAATGCCTGCACTTTAAAGGAGGGGTTTGGGATATTGGCAGTTTGGAGGGATATGTTGTGTATCTTTATATGTGTATGCTTCTAAACTGTTGTATTCTGAGCACCTCTGCAAAAACAGTGATAATGTGCGAGTGTGGTGAAAGTGTTGAATGATGATGAAAGTATTTTCTTTTTGGGGATTTTCTTTCTTTTTTGGGTCACCCTGCCTTGGTGGGAGACAGCCGACTTGTTGAGAGAAAAAAAAAAAAAAAAAAAGTATCCCATTATTAACATTTTCTCTTAGATCCACAATTCTAAGTAGTTATGTGTCACAGAAAAAACAGCAACCTCACTGCTCTGAGGAATTTAAAATGTGCAATAAATTTCAGTAAACACTCCAATTATAATTGGAGTGTTTGATAATTATCAAATTTTTTTTTATTTTTTTTCTAACCTGTGATGGATCAATTTCCTGAGCAAGCAGTTCAATAACTTGGTCTCCATAAGCTTCAACATAGTCTTCACACTCTTCTGCAATTGTACGAGGCATCATGGTACACAGTTTCTCCACTGCATCTTCAATGTCCTTCTGCAAGTGTAATCTCCATCAGAAAGAGGCACTTGCATAGTTTTGTACATTAATATTTTGTATTTAATTACACATGTCAAAGGGATTTCTATAAATGCACTGTCATTCTATACCATACATATTAAAACTGTGCTTATTTACAAATAATAATTTACTGTCTTCAGCAAAGGAGTAATTAATGATAAAGTTGCAAAATTAATTATAAAGGAGAATTGATAATTCTGTTTTCAATAAACCGACCATATCTGTTAATTATGGCATAGGATATACATATAGTATTTGTATTTCCCTTTACAGTGGACCCCAGGTTTTTGTAATTAACCCTTTCAGGGTCGGCAGGCCCTCTCCTAATCATAATGACACCAAAAGTAAGAAATCTAATGGAAAACTTATGGAATTATGCTCTCGCGAAGTTAGCGGTCTCGACGATGTTTATGCATTGTCGATTTCGCCCACTTTGAGCCCTATTTTTGGCCAATTCCAACGTACCAGTCGACAAAAATCATAACTATTTTGCTAGAACTCCATTTTTTTCTATCGAATGAGTACAAGAAACCACTCATTTACCAATTTCAAGTATCCAATAAAGTGGTCAGAAAGTGGCAATGTTGCAAATTTCACACAAATTTCAAAAGATACCAATTTCCAAATAGGGTCCAGAATAAACAAGACAGATATTCCTAAGCACTAAAATAACATTTCCTCTGTTCATTATTCACATCCCCAGGCCTCTCTTACATTTCTTTTGCTTTCCACTTTGAATTTTTATTCTCAGAAAAAATAGATTTACTGTTATGCAGTCTACTGCATTAGTGTAGAAATGGTATAAATAATATCAGCACACTTGTGAAAGAATATTAGACTCACCAGTTGACGTGTAGTGGACGCATGGCACGATTTGTTTACTTTTGAACTTTAGCAAAAATCGAACATTTCTGCTATTTTGAGCACAATTTCAAGATCCTTTTCTTTGTTAAACCAATCAAAATCATCTCAATTTCTGTAATATGTCTTCCATTCTATAAAATGAGACCAGGAAAACTAGAATACAACCATAAATAGCATACGAAAATACACAGCAAAGTCGCTGTTTTAAACCAAAAACACTGTCAGTTAATTTTTTCTCATTATGCACAGTGTGCTGCAGGATTTTTTTTATACTGCACACACTGACCACACAGACCCATTCTTTCATATGTAGGCCGACCAGCTTTCTCTCGCTAGATTTGAAGGCGCTAGAATTTATGCGTACTTGTACGGCACCAACCCTGGCGTGCAAGCCGTACTAGTACAGTACCAACCCTGAAACGGTTAATCTGTTTCAGAGAGAGTGACTAAACCCGAATCTGACGAATTCTGAATTAATTTTCCCCATAAGAAATAATAGAAATCCAATTAATCCGTTTCAGACACCCAAAAATATAAAAAAAAAAAGTTTTCTACATGAAATATATATTTACCTATACAGAAAACAATGATACATGAAGAATAAAACAATAATAACATCACACTTACCTTCATTGAAGACATGGTGATGTATGGAAGAAGGGAGGAGGGGAGAGGATGGAGGAGTTGACAATTGTTTGGAAGGGGAATCCCCTTCCATAAAGACTTCATATACCAAGTCCTCATCCTGGGTTACTTCCTTTCTTTGTTTTTTAATGCCACTAGGACCAGCTTGAGAGTCACTGGATCCCTGTCACTCAAAAAAGTGTTCCAGAGAGGTCTGTTTCTGGCATATGTTAGGAATTGTATTGGGAGACAGGACAAGACAGTCCTTCAATATGACACTAATATCAGCTCTACGGCTTATTTATCTAGCACAATTCATCTAATGTGACATAATAAACCATATTAAGAACAGAGATATGATATATACTCTAGAATTAATAAAATAAGGCATTAAGAATGTCAAGAGTGGTGGTGTGTTGTTTGTTGTTGGGTGTATAAAAGCCACTGAAAGATAAGCCTTACATAGTGGTGGTGAAGGCGGCAGCAGAGGTGGCGGTGTTAATTAGTAGCCCTATATACCTCGCTTAACTTGCTTGTTAGACTGTTAATGCTACACTTTATCGCTGGCTGGCGCTATAGCCTTTATCGACTCGTGCTGCTTTAGTATCGTAAATTGTAGAATCGCTGAAAAAGACACATTCTCCCCTCTCTCTCAGCCCTTTACCAAAGGGCTGGCTGGCACTAGGAACTTTCTTTGGGCCCATGGTGGCTTATTTAGCAGTTGCAAGCACTAAAAAGAATGGAATAATACAAAATATATCGTATAAACACGTGAGATCATCCTCACTGACTGATAAACAATGGCACACTAGCTGTACGTGGAGTGTCGGGGTCACTCATGCCGCGTGGACACGTTCTGGACAAATGACTTTTACTAAATTCAGTGATGATCACAGAGCCAACATTTTGACAAAATAAAAAAAAATTACTTATTCCGAATATTACGTATTCCGATAACGATGTAATCCGGGGTCCACTGTATAGGCAAGTAGAGAAAATGCTTTTTCTCTTATGACTATCCTCAAGAATAATCATGTAGTATAATATCTCAAGTCAACTTAAAAATATTCCTTGCATAAACAGTCTCTCCTCACTTAACAACGGAGTTCTGTTCCTAAGACCACGTCGTTAAACGAATATGTCACTAAGTGAGGAGCATACTATAATGGTAGAGTTTGTGTCGAACATCTTTGATATTGCTTTGATGTCACTTTTGCACCATTTATAACATTTCTGGTATATTATTAAATGTTTATACAGTAGTGTACTGTATATTGAAATAAACAGAATAGAGGAAATCAGCTCTAATATACATTATTTAGGTATGAATACTGGTCAGAGAGCTCGTCATACGTCCGAGGCGTTGGTAAATGAGTACGTCGCTAAGTGAGGAGAGGCTGTATTACAATGCTTAAAAGTACATTATGCAATTATTCCCCAAAATTATGCCATGAAACTTCCATTTTAGTTCTTTAATACTTACACGAGTGTCCTTTTGTTCGAGCATGTTCTGGAGGAATTGCAGAGCAAACTCACACATGACACACTTGTTATCTCTGACATGGCCCTTGCCAAGAGCAACACCAATCATGCCATTTGTACCCACTGGCACAACATCTGTTTTATGGAAAAGGAAAATTTTAATATGAGACATTCACTTAGTCTTCAGCCACATTAGCTTTATTTATTTTTTTATATATATAACCTTTATGAAAATTCAGTCATCCCCTTCCTTCAATATCACAATTTCTGCTGTCCAAGGACTAGCACCAGAAATACAATAGTACAAGGTTCTAATATCAAACTAGTTTGAATCTTTGTAAAACTTGGATAAGCAATGCTTTTTTTTTATGGGATCATCCAATAACCAAATATCATTTAAATCAAAATGTCTGTATGCTTCTGGCAAGACAGATACTGAATAAACGATGATTAATGCATTACCTTTTTGGGGGGTCATCCTACCTTTGTGGGAGGCAGCCAATATAGTAAAAAAAAAAAAAAAATTCTAATCAGTACATTGGCCGTTTTGCACCAAAATAGGGTGACCCCAAAAAAGAAGGAACATTTTCATCACCAAGTCCTGAGGTGCACCTACACTACAGTTCAAAAACTGCAACATATATCAACCCCCGTTTCAGAGTACAGGCACTGTGCTCCAGGACTCAAGTCTGGCTAACTGGTTTCCCCAAATTCCTTCATAAATGTTACATCGCTCATACTCCAACAGCACATTAAGTCACTATTTCATTCCATCCTTTCTATATGTCCAAACCACATCAACAACCCCTCAGCCCTCTGGATAATACTTTTAGAAACCCCACACCTTCTAATCTCTAAGCTACAATTCTCTGCATAATATTCACACCTCACACTGCCCTCAGATATGACATCTCAACTGCCTCCAGTGTTCTTGTTGCACCATTCACCACCCATGCATCACACCTATGAGAGCATTGGTACCATTATACTCCCTTACACTCCCTTCTTTGATTCCATGGATATCATTCTCTTTCTCAATAGACTTCTCAGTGCATCACTCACCTTTTTTTTCCCCTCAAAAATCCTACGAGTCACCTCATTTTTGGTAGACCCATCTGCTGACAAGTTCACTCTGAGATATCTAAATACATTCACTTCATATTCTCTCCTTCCAATCTGATATCCAATCTTTTATTATCTAAATTTTTTGTTATCCTCATCACCTTGCTCTTTCCTATGTTCACTTTTAATTTCCTTCTTTTACATACCCTTCCAAACTCGTCTACCATCCTCTGCAACTTCTCTTCAGAATCTCCCAAAAGCAGTGTAATCAGCAAAATGCAGCTGTGTAAACTCCCACTCTGTTAGATTCTTTCTCTCAATTTCACACCTCATCTCAACACTCAAGCATTCACTTCTCTTACAACCCCAGCTATAAATATAATGAACAACCATAGTAACATCAAGCATCCTTGTCTAATGCCTATATTTATTGGGAAATAATCTCCCTCTTTCCTGTGCCTCACTATCCTACTAAAAACTCTTAACTGCTGTCAGTAACCTACCACCTATGCCATACACTTGCAACATCTGTCACATTGCTCCCTATCCACCCAATCGTATGCCTTTTCCAAATCTATAAATGCAACAAACCTCTTTACCCTTATCTAAATATGTACTGTTCACCTATATGCTTCATTGTAAACACTTGGTCTACATACCCCCTACCCTTCCTAAAGTCACCTTGTTCATCTGCAATCCTGCTCTTAATTCTTTCATAATAACTACTATACACCTTACCAGGTATAATCAACAGGCTTATTCACCTATAATTTTTACTCTCTCTTGTCCCCTTTGCCTTTATACAAAGGAACTATACATGCTCTCTGCCAATCCCTAGGTACCTTCCCCTCTTTCATACATTTATTGAATAAAAGCACTAACTATTCCAAAACCATACCACCACCTGCTTTTAACATTTTTGTCTTGATCCCATCAATCCCAACTGCACACAACCTCATGCACCTCTCCCACTCACATCTGGCTCTGCCTCACTTTTACAAGATGTTATACATCCCAGCCCAATGCACGAAAATCATAGCCTCCCTACCTACATTAACATCTAACAGTTCCTCAAAATATTCCCTCTATCTTTCTGATACCTCCAACTCTCCATCGAATAACTTTCCTAATCTATTTTTACATGTCAGATCCATTCATCCATTCATTCCTTATTAATCTCACTCCAAAGCTTTTTCTTATACTCAACAAAATCTGTTGATAGCATCTCACCCACTCTGTCATTTTCTCTCCTTATACATTCCTTCACCACTCTTAGTCTCTCTTTTTCTCCATATACTCCTCCCTCCTTATATCACTTTCATTTTGTTAAAGCCTCTCATATGCTAACTTTTTCTCTCTTATTACTCTTAACCTCATCATTCCACCAATCGCTCTTCTCTCCTGCGCCCACTTTCCTGTAACCACACACTTCTGCTGAACACTACATTCTTAAATCTATCTCTTACCTCTACAACCTTACTGCCTATACTCTCACTAGCCCATCTTTCTTCCAGTAGTTGTTTATATCTTACCCTAACTACCTTCTCTTTTAGTTTATAAACCTTCACCTCTTTCACCTGCTGATACCATTCTCCTTGTATCCCATTTACCTTTTGCTCTCAAGGTAGACACAACTAAAAAAATAATCGGATATCTGTGGCCCCTCTATAAACACACACATCCTAAAGTCTACCCATCAGCCTTCTACCAATACGTAGTCTAACAAATGTCATTATGCCCCGTATCATACCTTGTATACTTATCCTTTTTTTCTTGAAATATGTACATATTACCTATTATCAAACCTCTTTCTATAAGAAGTTCAATCAAAGGCCCCCCCAATTATCATTTACCCCTGGCATCTGAAACTTACCTACCACACCCTCTATAACTGTTTCTCCCACTCCAGTATTCAGATTCCCTGCCACAATAATTCTCTCACTATTGTTATTAACTTATTTGTAGCAAGGGAAATACATACTGGCTATTTTCAGCAACTGGTGTCAGTGAGGTTAAACACAAGAAACCACTTCCAGAACTGCCTCTCATTCACTGGTGGTTTCAAAAGCTGGAGAGCACTAGTTACAGGAAATGGTAATCATGCTGATTGCATCTTTTTAATTAATGCTTTTAAGAATAAACAGACATAACAGACAAGAAAAAAAATGAATCCACTTTACTGTTTTCATAATAAAAATGCGCTTCACTTTCAAGCAAAATTACATATTATAGATAAGCAACATAAGTATTAACCCTTTCAGGGTCCACAGGCCCTCTCAGAGACTTGTTCTCAGGGTCTCCCAAATTTAAAAAAAAAAAAAATTTTTTCTTATGAAAAGATAGAGAATCTTTTCCCGATCATAATGACAAAAAGTATGAAATTTAATGGAAAACTTACGGAATTATGCTCTCGCGAAGTTAGCGGTCTCGACGATGTTTACGCACCGGCGGTTTTGCCCACTTTGAGCCCTATTTTCGGCCAATTCCAATGTACTAGTCGACAAAAATCATAACTATTTCGCTAGAATTCCATTTTTTCTATCGAATGAGTACAAGAAACCACCAATTTACCGATTTCAACTATCCAATACAATGGTTAGAATTTAGCAATTTTGCCAATTTTACACAAATTTCAAAAGATGCCAATTTCCAAATAGGGTCCAGAATAAACAAGAGACATTCCTGGCACTAAAATAACATTTCCTCTGTTCATTAGTCATGTCCCCAGGCCCCTCTTACATTTCTTTTGCTTTCCACTTGGAATCTTTATTCTCACAAAAAAATAGAAGATTTACTGTTATGCAGACTACTGCATTAGTGTAGAAATGGTATAAATAATATCAGCACACTTGTGAAAGAATATTAGACTCAGCAGTTGACGTGTATTGGACACTTAGCATGATTTGTTTACTTTTGAACTTTGGTAAAAATTGAACATTTCTGCCACTTTGAGCTCAATTTCAAGGTACTTTTCATTGTAAAACCAGTCAAAATCATCTCAATTTCTGTAATATGTCTTCCATTCTATACAATGAGACCAGGAAAACTAGAATACAACAATAAATACCATACGAAAATATAGTGCAAAGTTGCTGTTTTAATCCAAAAACACGGTCAAAGTTTTTTTTTTCTCATTATGCACTGTATGCTGCAGGATTTTTTTTATACTGTGCACACTGACCACATAGACCCATTCTTTCATATGTAGGCCTACCAGCTTTCTCTCACTAGATTTGAAGGCGCTAGAATTTATGAGCACTAGTACGTCATGGACCCTGGTGTGTAAGCCGTACTAGTATGGCCGAAACCCTGAAAGGGTTAATATTCTGAGCAAAAACTTACATATGAAATACATACATACATACATACATACATACACACA
Organism: Cherax quadricarinatus; assembly: GCF_038502225.1. NCBI lineage: Eukaryota > Metazoa > Arthropoda > Malacostraca > Decapoda > Parastacidae > Cherax > Cherax quadricarinatus. The sequence continues at coordinate 14,908,746 of NC_091334.1, forward strand.
CACACACACACACACACACACACACACACACACACACACACATGCACACACACGCACAAAAAAAGAATGGGCAGATTGTAATTAACATGTATGTACTTGTCTATAAGAGACCCTTTAATACTACTTTACTTTTCAGGAGATTCTGAAAGGCAGACTTCCTGTATATATATTTTTTTCAACGTACCATCTGCCTCCCACCAAAGCAGGGTGACCCAAAAAGAAAAACAAACATTTTTCTTTTTTTTTTTTTTTTTTTTTTTTAAAAAAGTCGGCCGTCTCCCACCGAGGCAGGGTGACCCAAAAAAGAAAGAAAATCCCCAAAAAGAAAATACTTTCATCATCATTCAACACTTTCACCACACTCGCACATTATCACTGTTTTTGCAGAGGTGCTCAGAATACAACAGTCTAGAAGCATAAACATATAAAGATACACAACATATCCCTCCAAACTGCCAATATCCCAAACCCCTCCTTTAAAGTGCAGGCATTGTACTTCCCATTTCCAGGACTCAAGTCCGACTATATGAAAATAACCGGTTTCCCTGAATCCCTTCACTAAATATTACCCTGCTCACACTCCAACAGATCGTCAGGTCCCAAGTACCATTCGTCTCCATTCACTCCTATCTAACACGCTCACGCACGCTTGCTGGAAGTCCAAGCCCCTTACCCACAAAACCTCCTTTACCCCCTCTCTCCAACCCTTTCGAGGACGACCCCTACCCCGCCTTCCTTCCCCTATAGATTTATATGCTTTCCATGTCATTCTACTGTGATCCATTCTCTCTAAATGACCAAACCACCTCAACAACCCCTCTTCTGCCCTCTGACTAATACTTTTATTAACTCCACACCTTCTCCTAATTTCCACACTCCGAATTTTCTGCATAATATTTACACCACACATTGCCCTTAAACAGGACATCTCCGCTGCCTCCAACCGTCTCCTCGCTGCTGCATTTACCACCCAAGCTTCACACCCATATAAGAGTGTTGGTACTACTATACTTTCATACATTCCCTTCTTTGCCTCCATAGATAACGTTTTTTGACTCCACATATACCTCAACGCACCACTCACCTTTTTTCCCTCATCAATTCTATGATTAACCTCATCCTTCATAAATCCATCCGCCGACACGTCAACTCCCAAGTATCTGAAAACATTCACTTCTTCCATACTCCTCCTCCCCAATTTGATATCCAATTTTTCTTTATCTAAATCATTTGACACCCTCATCACCTTACTCTTTTCTATGTTCACTTTCAACTTTCTACCTTTACACACATTCCCAAACTCATCCACTAACCTTTGCAATTTTTCTTTAGAATCTCCCATAAGCACAGTATCATCAGCAAAAAGTAACTGTGTCAATTCCCATTTTGAATTTGATTCCCCATAATTTAATCCCACCCCTCTCCCAAACACCCTAGCATTTACTTCCTTTACAACCCCATCTATAAATATATTAAACAACCATGGTGACATTACACATCCCTGTCTAAGACCTACTTTTACCGGGAAGTAGTCTCCCTCTCTTCTACACACCCTAACCTGAGCCTCACTATCCTCATAAAAACTCTTTACAGCATTTAATAACTTACCACCTATTCCATATACTTGCAACATCTGCCACATTGCTCCTCTATCCACTCTATCATATGCCTTTTCTAAATCCATAAATGCAATAAAAACTTCCCTATCTTTATCTAAATACTGTTCACATATATGCTTCAATGTAAACACCTGATCTACACATCCCCTACCCAGGTAGTAGGTTGGTAGACAGCAACCACCCAGGGAGGTACTACCGTCCTGCCAAGTGAGTGTAAAACGAAGCCTGTGATTGTTTTACATGATGGTAGGATTGCTGATGTCTTTTGTCTGTCTCATAAATATGCAAGATTACAGGCATGTCTTGCTACTTCTACTTACACTTAGGTCACACTACACATACATGTACACATTTATTTATACACACTCATCTGAGTTTTCTTTGATTTTATCTTAATAGTTCTTGGTCTTATTAATTTTCCTTTTATATCCATGGGGAAGTGGAATAAGAATCTTTCCTCCGTAAGCCATGCGTGTTGTAAAAGTCAACTAAAATGCCGGGAACAATGGGCTAGTAACCCCTTTTCCTGTAAAGATTACTAAAAAGAATAAGAAGAAGAAAAAAAATTTTTCTTTTTACATTTAATAATTTGTATAGAAGGGGTTACTAGACCTTTGCTCCTGACATTCAGTCACCTCTTATGGTATGCATAGCTTATTGAGGAAGGATTCTTTTCCCACTTCCATATAATAAATACACACTGCAAATGTCTTAAGTGTTATATATTTAAATTTATGCAAAAAATTTAAATATTGGTATGACAATGAGAATTACTAAAGTGTAAAAAAATTAGAGTCCTGGAGGTGGGGGAGTATAATCCCTGCAATTTAAAGGAGGGGCCGGGAATATTTGCAGTCTGGAGTGACATCTGAGCGGTCATATCTGCATGCCTCTGCAAAGACTGATTATGTGTGAATGATGATGAAAGCACTTTCTTTATTGGGTCACCGTCTCAGTGGGAGACAGCCTGCATGTTGAAAAAAATGCAAGAAAAGCAGCAAGAATGAAACAACTAAAACAAAAAGCACAAGGGAAGGAAAAAATTTGCAATCACTGAAAATCTACGTATAGAAAATTTTTGTACTGTAATGACAGCTTTATTAATACTTGATGCTTAACGTGCTGTTGGAGTGTGAGCAAAGTAACATTTATGAAGGGATTCAGGGAAACCGGCAGGCCGGACTCGAGTCCTGGAGATGGGAAGTACAGTGCCTGCACTCTGAAGGAGGGGTGTTAATGTTGCAGTTTAAAAACTGTAGTGTAAAGCACCCTTCTGGCAAGACAGTGATGGAGTGAATGATGGTGAAAGTTTTTCTTTTTCGGGCCACCCTGCCTTGGTGGGAATCGGCCAGTGTGATAATAATAAAAAAAAAAAAATAATAACTGTTCTATAACAATTACCCATTTATACCTTCTTTTACCACATCTGCAGTTTTCCACTAAAGTAGGGTGACCAAGAGAAAGGAACATTCACAGTCAATCAGTCAGTATCTGTCTATAAAAATTTTAGAAATACACATTACCAATTCCATTCCTAACAAGAGGTACACGTGGCAAGTGTGGGCGTTGTTGCTCTCGCTCAGAGTTGATAGCAGCTGCCTCGTCACCACCTGTCAATCTATTACCAGGTTCCACATCAACCCTGACAGCAGCTACTAGAGGAGTCTGGGCTACAGTGTCTGGCTGGTGGACATCAAGCAATGTCCATACAGGATGCTAGAAAAAATAAGTTAAGACATTCTATTTATAAAAAAAAAAAAAAAAAAACTATAAATATAAATAAAAACCTGTAATTTAGGCTACCTGAAGAAAAAGTAAAAACTTGTATTCATTCAAAACATGTAAGCTAAAATTATCAAATTAAACTTTCCACACTAGAATAGCTTGAATATTATACTTCATGTGCAGTTTTCAACCATTATATATTTTCCATGTAAACAAAACTTTTGCTAAACAGTATTAAAATTAGGTTTTCAGATTTACCTCTCTGTGATACAAAATATAATAGCACAATAAAACCTCTCTTGTGGTTCTCAAGTGTTAAACAGAAATGTGAACCAATGAAGAAGGCGGAGTCTGGCATCTTTGGTACAGGTGAAAAATATGGTGCTAAGAAACTGTTTGATATTCACAGAAGCAAGGACAAACTTACAGACTGTGATGTAAATATTATGCAGAGAATTCGTAGTGTGGAGATTAGGAAGAGCAGAGTTACTAAAAGTATTGTCCAGGGGGATGAGGATGGGTTGTTGAGGTGGTTTGGTCGTTGGGAGAGGATGGAGGAAAACAGGATTACTAGAGGGTGTATAAATCTGTAGTGGAGGGAAGGCTGGGCTGGGGTTGTCCAACTAATCAGTTTCCCTGAATCCCTTCACAAATGTTACCTTGCTCACACTCCAACAGCACAGTCATAAAAATCAATTACTTCCACTCACTCCTTAGAGAGAGAGAGATAGAGAGAGAGATAGACAGAGATAGACAGAGACAGACAGAGACAGAGAGACAGAGACAGAGAGACAGAGACAGAGACAGAGAGACAGAGAGACAGAGACAGACAGAGAGAGAGAGAGAGAGAGAGAGAGAGAGAGACACGCACAGAGACAGACAGAAAAAAAAAAAAACCCACATACAAAACCTTCTTCGCTCCCTCCCTCCAACCTTTTCTTGGATGACCCCTATCCCTGGCCTTATTATCTATGACAACAAACTATGTCAACTCCTAGCTCATCATTTCAAAATATTATACAGTACTGTACATACCTCCACAGCAAATACAGAGTTGGCACCACAAAGTCCAACAGCTGCACAAATTTCTTTTGGGTGGATTTCTGACACCAAAAGGTTGTAAAGAGGCAGATAGTATTCTTCCACAAGTGAAAGGCAGTTCTTGCTGAATTTGCCAGTCTGACGGCAAAGACCTTCCAAAATCTGAAAAAGGGAATTATTTTCACAAGTCTATTTAGGTACAGGTACACACACGTACAATTGTCATACATAGTAATGTGTAAATTACATAGAATAACCAAAAAAAGGTCAAAGTGACCTACTGTCACTGGAGCCTTTATATTTCCATCAGTAGTAGAGACAACCTAGACTGACTAAATTATTAAAAAAATTTAAGTGAAAAATTTAATCATTGCTTGTTTGTTTCTATTTAAAAATTACCTGCTATAACAATTAAAAAGTTTCAGAAATATCTTTGATACTGAAGACTATATATTCTGCAACTTGCCAATAAACAAGTAGTGTAACACACCTGCTTGAATTCTTGTTCTGTAGTGTTTGCAATGAGAATGTCTCGCCAGTGTTGTACTATAGCCTGGCAGAAGTCACATGTCTCATCTCCGCTATGTGGAAGGGCAGGTCTCTGGTAAAATTCATCCTGGTGCATTCTAGGCTCGCACATTTCTAATAAAAATGGGCATTATTAATATTAGTAGTTTAATTTTATCATCAAAATTTTTTTTTTTCAACAAGTCGGCCGTCTCCCACCGAGGCAGGGTGACCCAAAAAAGAAAGAAAATCCCCAAAAAGAAAATACTTTCATCATCATTCAACACTTTCACCACACTCACACATTATCACTGTTTTTGCAGAGGTGCTCAGAATACAACAGTTTAGAAGCATACACATATAAAGATACACAACATATCCCTCCAAACTGCCAATATCCCAAACCCCTCCTTTAAAGTGCAGGCATTGTACTTCCCATTTCCAGGACTCAAGTCCGACTATATGAAAATAACCGGTTTCCCTGAATCCCTTCACTAAATATTACCCTGCTCACACTCCAACAGATCGTCAGGTCCCAAGTACCATTCGTCTCCATTCACTCCTATCTAACACGCTCATGCACGCTTGCTGGAAGTCCAAGCCCCTTGCCCACAAAACCTCCTTTACCCCCTCTCTCCAACCCTTTTGAGGACGACCCCTACCCCGCCTTCCTTCCCCTATAGATTTATATGTTTTCCATGTCATTCTACTTTGATCCATTCTCTCTCAATGACCAAACCACCTCAACAACCCCTCTTCTGCTCTCTGACTAATACTTTTATTAACTCCACACCTTTTCCTAATTTCCACACTCCGAATTTTCTGCATAATATTTACACCACACATTGCCCTTAAACAGGACATCTCCACTGCCTCCAACCGTCTCCTCGCTGCTGCATTTACCACCCAAGCTTCACACCCATATAAGAGTGTTGGTACTACTATACTTTCATACATTCCCTTCTTTGCCTCCATAGGTAACGTTTTTTTGGCTCCACATATACCTCAACGCACCACTCACCTTTTTTCCCTCATCAATTCTATGATTAACCTCATCCTTCATAAATACATCCGCCGACACGTCAACTCCCAAGTATCTGAAAACATTCACTTCTTCCATGCTCCTCCTCCCTAATTTGATATCCAATTTTTCTTTATCTAATTCATTTGATACCCTCATCACCTTACTCTTTTCTATGTTCACTTTCAACTTTCTACCTTTACACACATTCCCAAACTCATCCACTAACCTTTGCAATTTTTCTTTAGAATCTCCCATAAGCACAGTATCATCAGCAAAAAGTAACTGTGTCAATTCCCATTTTGAATTTGATTCCCCAAAATTTAATCCCACCCCTCTCCCGAACACCCTAGCATTTACTTCCTTTACAACCCCATCTATAAATATATTAAACAACCATGGTGACATTACACATCCCTGTCTAAGACCTACTTTTACCGGGAAGTAGTCTCCCTCTCTTCTACACACCCTAACCTGAGCCTCACTATCCTCATAAAAACTCTTTACAGTATTTAATAACTTACCACCTATTCCATATACTTGCAACATCTGACACATTGCTCCTCTATCCACTCTATCATATGCCTTTTCTAAATCCATAAATGCAATAAAAACTTCTCTACCTTTATATAAATACTGTTCACATATATGCTTCAATGTAAACACTTGATCTACACATCCCCTACCCACTCTGAAACCTCCTTGCTCATCCGCAATCCTACATTCTGTCTTACCTCTAATTCTTTCAATTATAACCCTACCGTACACTTTTCCTGGTATACTCAGTAAACTTATTCCTCTATAATTTTTACAGTCTCTTTTGTCCCCTTTCCCTTTATATAAAGGGACTATACATGCTCTCCGCCAATCCCTAGGTACCTTCCCCTCTTTCATACATTTATTAAACAAAAGTACCAACCACTCCAACACTATATCCCCCCCTGCTTTTAACATTTCTGTCATGATCCCATCAGTTCCAGCTGCTTTACCCCCTTTCATTCTACGTAATGCCTCAAGTACCTCCCCCACACTTACATTCTGCTCTTCTTCACTCCTAAAAGATGGTATACCTCCCTGACCAGTGCATGATATTACTGCTTCTCTTTCTTCCTTAACATTTAAAAATTCCTCAAAATATTCTCGCCATCTACCTAATACCTCCCTCTCCCCATCTACTAACTCCCCTACTCTGTTTTTAACTGACAAATCCATACTTTCCCTAGGCTTTCTTAATTTGTCTAACTCACTCCAAAATTTTTTCTTATTTTCATTAAAATTTCTTGACAGTGCCTCTCCCACTCTATCATCTGCTCTCCTTTTGCACTCTCTCACCACTCTTTACCTTTCTTTTACTCTCTATATACACTGCTCTTCTTATAACACTTCTGCTTTGTAAAAACCTCTCATAAGCTACCTTTTTCTCTTTTATCACACCCTTTACTTCATCATTCCACCAATCACTCCTCTTTCCTCCTGCCCCAACCCTCCTATAACCACAAACTTCTGCCCCACATTCTAATACTGCATTTTTAAAACTATTCCAACCCTCTTCAACCCCCCCACTACTCATCTTTGCACTAGCCCACCTTTCTGCCAATAGTCGCTTATATCTCACCCAAACTTCCTCCTCCCTTAGTTTATACACTTTCACCTCCCTCTTACTTGTTGTTGCCACCTTCCTCTTTTCCCATCTACCTCTTACTCTAACTGTAGCTACAACTAAATAATGATCCGATATATCAGTTGCCCCTCTATAAACATGTACATCCTGGAGCCTACCCATCAACCTTTTATCCACCAATACATAATCTAATAAACTACTTTCATTAATTGCTACATCATACCTTGTATATTTATTTATCCTCTTTTTCATAAAATATGTATTATTTATTACCAAATCTCTTTCTACACATAGCTCAATTAAAGGCTCCCCATTTACATTTACCCCTGGCACCCCAAATTTACCTACTACTCCCTCCATAACATTTTTACCCACTTTAGCACTGAAATCCCCAACCACCATTACTCTCACACTTGATTCAAAACTCCCCACGCATTCACACAACATTTCCCAAAATCTCTCTCTCTCATCTACACTTCTCTCTTCTTCAGGTGCATACACGCTTATTATAACCCACTTTTCACATCCAATCTTTATTTTACTCCACATAATCCTTGAATTAATACATTTATAGTCCCTCTTTTCCTGCCGTAGCTTATCCTTCAACATTATTGCTACTCCTTTTTTAGCTCTAACTCTATTTGGAACCCCTGACCTAATCCCATTTATTCCTCTCCATTGAAACTCTCCCACCCCCTTCAGCTTTGTTTCACTTAAAGACAGGACATCCAGCTTCTTCTCATTCATAACATCCACAATTATCTCTTTCTTATCATTTGCACAACATCCACGCACATTCAGACTTCCCACTTTGACAATTTTCTTCTTCTTATTCTTTTTAGTAATTACAGGAAAAGGGGTTACTAGCCCATTGTTTCCGGCATTTTAGTTGACTTTTACAACATGCATGGCTTACGGAGGAAAGATTCTTATTCCACTTCCCCATGGATATAAAAGGAAAAGTAACAAGACCAAGAACTATTAAGATAAAATCAAAGAAAACTCAGATGAGTGTGTATAAATAAATGTGTACATGTGAGGGAAAAGTTCAATAGATAGGAGAAGCGAGGGAGTATATAGTAACAATAGTTTCATTGCCGGCTACTTGTTAAGGTAGGGTAAGTCACGCTCCCGCTATTCCCGCCTTTTTTCCCCCACCCTGAAAGTGATAGTTTGATTGCCGGCTGCTTGTTAAGGTAGGGTCAGTCTAGCTCCAGCTATCCCTTCCCCTCCTTCTTCCCCCCCCCGAAAGGTGACGGTGGGGCTCCGGTCCAAACAGTAATCACTAGACTCACAGCTCCCAGCACTACTCTTGGATGACAAAGAGGGTCACCTGCCAATCAACGAGTAGAATTGATGGAGATGGACCAACGTCCTGAGACTTCCCCTTTTTGGATTTAATTACCTGTGCACCTGTATGAAATTGCAGGACGTAACCCCTCATCATTGCCGCGGTAAAGAACCTGCTTTCCTGTCATCGGGTTAGAATACTCACGGCTATACTGTGAAGAACGAACCGGTGGGTTGTAACCAACACCTGCGACCCCCATCATCAGCAACTGCTACGATTTCAACAACCAGCAGTGTCACCAACACCAGACACCCCAATATCCATATATTAGCGTTGAGTTCAAATGTTATTTTATTCATTTCATTTTTTATTTTTCTTTCAAATAGGATATACCTTTCATGTTTTATTGTTTTATGTTTACTTTAATAAATAATGAAGTGTTTATCTTTGTGAATTATTATTTCGTTTTCTATTCATTAATTTTCCTGAGGAGGAGCCAGCCTTGGTAATATTGTCTGAAGTTTTTACAGGGCTGAGTAAGCCTTCACAGTACATGTATGTGTAGTGTGACCTAAGTGTAAGTAGAAGTAGCAAGACATACCTGTAATCTTGCATATTTATGAGACAGACAAAAGACATCAGCAATCCTACCATCATGTAAAACAATTACAGGCTTTCGTTTTACGCTCACTTGGGAGGACGGTAGTACCTCCCTGGGTGGTTGTTATCTACCAACCTACTACTCCTAAAATAATATTTAAAAAACTACAAACAAGTGTCCTGGTTCAAATCAGCAAATTAATCCTTAAGTAGTGAGTTTGTGTCAACCATCTTTGATATTGTTTTGTCACCCTTGCACCATTTATAACATTTCTGGTATATATTTAAATGTTTATACAGTACCAAGGTACGTAGTAGGTTGGTAGACAGCAACCGCCCAGGAAAGTACTACTGTCCTGCCAAGCGAGTGTAAAACTGAAGCCAGTAATTGTTTTACATGATGGTAGGATTGCTGGTGTCTTTTTTTCTGTCTCAAACATGCAAGATTTCAGGTACATCTTGCTACTTCCACTTACACTTAGGTCACACTACACATGTACAAGCATATATATACACACCCCTCTGGGGTTTCTTCTATTTTTCTTACTAGTTCTTGTCCTTGTTTATTTCCTCTAATCTCCATGGGGAAGTGAAACAGAATTCTTCTTCTGTAAGCCACGCATTGTACGAGGCAACTAAAATGCTGGGAGCAAGAGGCTAGTAACCCCTTCTCCTGTATATATTACTAAAGTTAAGAAGAGAAACTTTAGTTTTTCTTTTTGGACCACCCTGCCTTGGTGGGATACAACAGGTTTGTTGAAAGAAAGCAAGTTTATACAGTAGTGTATGTACTGTGTATTTTAATTAACAGAATAGAGGAAATCAGCTCTAATATATATTATTTAGGTAAGCATACCAGTCAGAGAGTCCGTTGCAACTCTGAGTCATCAGTGATTGAGTATACCTTTGATACCTTTGAAGAGTTTCGAGAGTTTACCTACTCTCTGAGCCCGGTCATGGGTCAGGTTCATCTGGTGCTTGCCTTGTCAACCAGGCTGTTGCTGCTGGAGGCCTGCTCCCCACATATCCATCACAGCCTGGCTGATCTGGCACCTGGTGAAGATACTTGTCCAGTTTCCTCTTGAAGGCTTCTACACTGGTTCCAGCCATGTTTCTGGTATCTTCTGGTAAGATGTTGAACAGTCTGGGACCCCAGACATTGATACAGTGTTCCCTTATTGTCCCCACCGCACCCCTGCTCCTCACTGGGTTTATTTTACACTTCCTTCCAGATCTCCCACTCCAGCATGTTCTTATGGCAGTGTGCAGATTTGGGACCAAGCCCTCGAGTACCTTCCAGGTATGTATTATCATGTACCTCCCTCTCCTCCGCTCCAATGAATACATGTTCAAGACTTGCAGGCGTTCCCAGTAGTTTAGGTGCTTTACAGGCTCAATGTGAGCCGTAAACAATCTCTATTTGTTCCAGCTCAGATATCTCTCCTGCCCTGAACGGGGCCATCAGCACTGAGCAATATTCTAAGTGAGGGAGTACTAACGTGATCTTTGTCTGGTTATGGCCTTTAAAAGAAAGGTCCGCTGACATAATTATTCCTACGTCTTTTACAGGTTCCTCACACTCCATTTGGTGACCCTCTCGAGTTTTGTATATAGTGCTCCTTTTGAGTTCTTCATTCTTTTCATATCTAAGCAGCTGGAACTATCACCACTGAATGTCATGTTGTTCTCCACTGCCCACTGGAAAACCCTGTTTATGTCTTCCTGTACTTTTTCAGTGTTTTCTGTACTGTAAACCTTTTAATTATGTAAACAAAATTGAAAAATTCCCATCTTTACTAGAACACAAGAACATAAGAAAGGAGGAACACTGCAGCAGGCCTGTTGGCCCATACTAGGCAGGTCTTTTACAATCCATCCCACTAACAAAATATTTGCCCAACCCAATTTTCAATGCCACCCATAAACAAGCTTCGACAACTCCATCCACTCCCACACGCAAGTCCCACCTAAATCCAACCCCTCTCACTCGTGCACCTATCCAACCCAAACCTGAAACTACCCAAGGTTTCAGAGAGTAAAGAAAGGGTACAATAACCACAATTAAAAAAGGTTGACATTTAATTATCTTGAGTCAAGATTGTTATATAAAGTGCTAAACCCAAGTGGGTTTAATCAGAACAAGGAGCACTGGAGGCTCAAATTTCCATTGGGTAAGAGCATAAGGGATGCCTCTTTCACTTCCATTTGACAATGACAAGACAGTATTTCAAAATAAGAAATATTGTCTTTAGATATGTAGTCTTCAAAACTAAGATTTTTTGCAGGCTATGCCTTATCAGCCAGAATGCAATGGCTATCTAGGCCTGCAAGCAGTGGGCAACAAAAGCTGGGCTGTTTAAGTGATCACCAAGCTTTTGAAAATCTATCAAATCAATCACAGGTATGGCTCAGACTTGTTTTTTTCCATGAATACATTTATAATTGGAAAACTATAGAAAAAAAAAAAAGGTATTTCAGAAAGTGGCACTTTGATATGAAGTACAGTATTACAGGTCTTAGCAGATTATTTAGTTTCAGATTGTGAAGCAAAAGGCTTTAGATGATAGAGAACTTTTTACTAAATTATTACACCACTTAGATACCCTGGATAAAAAATTATCTTCTTTAACATCATTTGCCCCCCCAAGACCGCCCCAACATACGTATTTCAATAACCAACTAGAACTTTGGTATCATATAGCATGCAGTATGAATACACCATGCCTACCTAAAATAACACTTACCAATAAAGTCACAAAAATCTTCAGGGTTCAATTGCTCTGTGAGGAAATTGTAGATATCACCAAAATTTTCTTGTACAAGAGCCATACAGCCATCAGACAAAGATCCAAGACGTCCACATATAGCAAGCAAGCGGTCCATCAACTGAAGGCAGAAAAGAAATTTTTTGATAATAAAAATCATGTCATCAACAATATATCTAGAGTACATCTCCACAAAAGCTGGTTTGTGTAAAAATCTATCCAAGTGAGATGAAAAAAACAAGTGGAAATCTGGAGTGCAAAACATTAAATAGGCCATCTTCCTGGATGGCTTCCTAGTTTTAAATACATTATCAAGTTTTATTACTCATTATGAGGGCATATGAAATCTCTGTTCAGTAGATATATTCACATTACTTTTCTGCAATCAAGTGGAATTCATTACTGTATTTGATAAAGCACAAAACTAAGGCTAAAACAGTAAAACAAAGGACACATTTAACATTACTAAATACAGTAACTGTACGACCCACGTGAGTTTAGCGATTTCTTTTGCATAGAATGATAAATAAATATGGTTCATATGAATAATGAAAATAGCATAGATATGTAATACAAGCAACTATTAACTATGGCACATATTTAAATTATTGAAGTCAAGCAGTATTAAACCATCTTATGCTTGAGTAGTAATTACATATAGATTCGAGTCTTACCTGGCTACGGGTATGGGTCTTCACTGTGCGGATTACTCGAGAAACAAAATCCTTGCAGGATTCACAATCGCCCGGTTGTGGATCCTGAACTGGTCGAGATGGTATGATCTCGTTGGACTCGACGGGGTGATTTTCCTGCCATTTAGATATGCACTATATAAAGACTGGTATAATACTGTAATAACTATAAAATGGTCATAATGCCTTTGATATCTAAAGCCTAAAAATATGACAACAGCTTCACTGATGAACCAATAATGAACATTTCTCAAATTAGCATATCAAGTTTTAATTATAAATGTAACAAGTTGCACAATGAATAGTATTCAAACCAGGTGACATATACACCTCATTATAAGGCTTAATTCCTGTAATATTTCATTTATTTACCTCCTCTGTTTACTTTATGTAAGTTTTAAATTAATAAAATTATTTACCAGATATTGTTGCAGCAACCTGTCAATTCTGATTGAGTTGCAGAGGCCAGCAGTTGCACAGACTATCTGAGGGTTCATTGCTGAGGCTAATGTGTCAATCAGTTCTGGAGTGTACTCATCAACAACATCGACACATTCATTGGACACCACCCTGAGCGGAATCAAACGGCATGAGCCTTCCAAGACTTCAAGGATTTCCTCCTGTTGTAAAGATACCTAAATAGTAAAATCTTATACTGTACTGTAGTTCATTAACCCTTAAACTGTCCAAACGTAGATCTATGTTGACATGTGTAGCACTCCAAACATAGATCTACGTTTTTTTTACATGCTTTCAAATGGAGAAAATAAACGTCGGAGCGCTATGCACGTGAACATAGATCTACGTCTGGAGAGTTTAAGGGTTAAAGAGAAAATAAATTACTCATGTATGAAGGGAAAAACTACCAAAAGTTGTGAAAATTTGTCACAGTCAGGGCTAATGTTGGTGCTACAACACACTAATGCAGTATGTACTATGCTAAGAAAATAAATACAATTTAGAGTTTTTTTTTTATTGTGACCAGCTTGAATAATATTAAACAGTCACAGAATTAAAGTGTTCCAATGCTGTATTATACAACCAAAAGATGGATAATGGGTTAGAGTTCTACCTGAGTTTCATTGCTGAGGAGCTGGTCTCTTGCCTCCTGAACCATGTTCTTACAAATTGTGCAGATGTCATCATTGTCTTCCGGCAGCCTCTGCTTCTCCCATACAGTCTGGATGCAGTGTTTAACAGCGCTGCACTCCTTTGCATTGCTGGGATAAAGATTAATCAATAAGCCAGAAAAATCTAAAAGTTACAATAAACAACAAATTCTGCTTTGACAGTAAAGAAGTATAAGTGGTGCTAGGCTTACCATCAAATCTGCATCAGTGAAAGTGTGTATATTTCAGGGGATTAATTAAATTTCAAAACTAAAATCTGCAGATTATTAATATTTTTTAAATAAAGTGATGACTAGCAGAATGCCAATTTGCCTGATTTAACTAATTTTGTTGAGTAATACAACAATTTCACAAACAATTTCACTTAATGACATGTCACAGCAGATCCTCATTACCAGCCTCCAAAATGAAAAAACATGTGTTAACCAAATTTAAAAAGAGAACTTGCCACACAAACACCAAATTACCATATACTACACAAAAATTAAATATTCTAACCCACTGTACTGCAAATCTTCTCTTTGTCTAATTAAAATTCCTCCCTCACTCAATTCATACACTCTGTAGTAACTCCTAACTTACTACACCATTTTATCAAATCATTAACCTTCGAAAGCACTTATCACTGCCCATTCCAGCCTATCCTAATTGGTACAAGCACTGTAATACATTATTTATACTATATAAGAATGTGGGAGCAAGGGACTAGTAACCCCTTCTCCTGCATACATTACTAAGTTTAAAAATTTAAACTTTCGTTTTTCTTTTAGGTCACCCTGCCTTGGTAGGATATGGCCAGTTTGTTGAAAAAAATGAAAATGTGCAAGGATATTACTTCATAAATTGAATTTCAACTTGTGTAAAATATGGGCATTATCATAACACGGCCTCTACTCATGTAATGACGGAGTTCTGTTCCCGAGACCTTGTCGGTAAATGAATTTGTCGCTAAGTGAGGAGCATACCATAATGGTAGTGGGTTTGTGTTAACCATCTTTGATAATGTTTTAATGTCACCTTTGCACCATTTATAGCATTTCTGGTATATTTTTAACCCTTTCAGGGTCCAGAGGTCAAATTTCGAAGTGTGCACCAGCGTCCAAGAATTTAAAAAAAAAAAATTGTTATTTTTTCTTATGAAATGGTAGAGAATCTTTTTCTGAAGGTAATAAAACAAAAAGTACGAAATTTGATGAAAAACTGACGAAATTATGCTCTTGCGAATTTTGATGTGTCAGCGATATTTACTCATCGGCGATTTTGCCGACTGATTCCCATTTTATGGCAATTACATTATTCCAGTCGACCAAATTCTTAGCTATTTCACTAATATTATTTCTAATCTATCGATCGAGGACAAGAAATCAACAAGTCAACTGTTTCAACTACAAAATAGTGATCGGAAATTGGTAATTTGGCCAGTTTAATGCAAAGTTCAAAATATTCCAGTTTCAATATAGGGTCCAGAATAAACAATGCAGGCATTTGTGGCACTAGACTAACATTTCCTCTGCTCATTATGTAGTTAGTTTTTCTGGCTTTACAAATGAATTCCATTTTGATTTTTTATTCACAATGAATTTTTATTCAAACCAAAAAATAGAAGATTTACTATTATGCAATATTGTAATAATTGTATAAATAATATCACCATATTTGTGAACGTATATTAGACCCACCAGCTGGCGTGTATTAGAAGTTTGAGGTCGTTTGTTTACTCTTGAACATCGGCAAAAATTTAACATTTCCACTACATTGAGCCATTTCCAGTACGAAAACCAATCAAAACCATCTCTATTTCTGTAATATCTCTCCCATTCTATCAAATGAGACCAAGAAATCGCAAATACAACTATAAAAAACATATGAAAAACACTGCAAAGTCGTTGTTTTAATCGAAAATTACGGTCTCAGTTTTTTTCTCTCATGCACTATGTGCTGCAGGATTTGTTTTATGTGGTGCACACACATACCACATAGATGTATTCTCTCATATGTAGGCCCAAATTTACTGTTCACAGCTTATCAGAGTGAGCTGAGCTCATGGTGTAGATCTACGGTTTAGACCTTCAACTCAAAGCCATAGAACTACAGCATGGACCCTGAAAGGGTTAAATGTTTATACAGTAGTGTATGTGCTTTGTATTACAATAAACAGAACAGAGGAAATCAGCTCTAATATACATTATTTAGGTATGCATACCGGTCAGAGCCCATCATAAGTCTGAGTCATCAGTAAACGAGTACATCGGTAAGCGAGGAGAGGCTGTACTGCACTTATCAAAATTACTGTAGATCTAACTGAAGAAAAAACAGTTGGGCATAAATAGAATCTGCTTCTCATTGACCAGTAGATCTACAGCAGTTCTTTTATTATGCAATTTCAAATCAATATAGATAAAACAATCCTACTTCATAATACCACATAATCATATGTACACAGTAGCCCTCCATATATGTGGGTAATACGTTCCAGACCTAGTCGATAAATTACACACAATAGGTAGATAATTAGCACTTTTTCACCGATGGGAAGCACGTCACGGCTTTCAATACCTCCCTACTCTCAATATTATTACTATACATTCAAATGAATGTGTGTAAGAAAATGCAGAAAAAAAAGTTCTGATACTATGTTTTGTGAAAAAAAAGTTCAGGAGAGACTGAAATGTGATCTGAAAGTTTCTTCATTGTGTGGATTAGTTGCGAAAAAAAAAATAAGCAATAAACTGGAGTTTTAAACTGTAAGCACCTTGGCATCCACCAGCACACACACACATTATCTCTAATTCTTAAATCTAGTGTTTTTCAGTACCTACATGACTTACACTTTGGTCACACTTCACAGACACGCACATGCATATATATATATACATACATCTAGGTTTTTCTCCTTTTTCTAAATAGCTCTTGTTCTTTTTTATTTCTTCTATTGTCCATGGGGAAGTGGAAAAGAATCTTTCCTCCGTAAGCCATGCGTGTCGTATGAGGCGACTAAAATGCCGGGAGCAATGGGCTAGTAACCCCTTCTCCTGTATACAATTACTAAAAAAGAGAAGAAGAAAAACTTTATAAAATTGGGTTGCTTAAATGTGCGTGGATGTAGTGCGGATGACAAGAAACAGATGATTGCTGATGTTATGAATGAAAAGAAGTTGGATGTCCTGGCCCTAAGCGAAACAAAGCTGAAGGGGGTAGGAGAGTTTCAGTGGGGGGAAATAAATGGGATTAAATCTGGAGTATCTGAGAGAGTTAGAGCAAAGGAAGGGGTAGCAGTAATGTTAAATGATCAGTTATGGAAGGAGAAAAGAGAATATGAATGTGTAAATTCAAGAATTATGTGGATTAAAGTAAAGGTTGGATGCGAGAAGTGGGTCATAATAAGCGTGTATGCACCTGGAGAAGAGAGGAATGCAGAGGAGAGAGAGAGATTTTGGGAGATGTTAAGTGAATGTATAGGAGCCTTTGAACCAAGTGAGAGAGTAATTGTGGTAGGGGACTTGAATGCTAAAGTAGGAGAAACTTTTAGAGAGGGTGTGGTAGGTAAGTTTGGGGTGCCAGGTGTAAATGATAATGGGAGCCCTTTGATTGAACTTTGTATAAAAAGGGGTTTAGTTATAGGTAATACATATTTTAAGAAAAAGAGGATAAATAAGTATACACGATATGATGTAGGGCGAAATGACAGTAGTTTGTTGGATTATGTATTGGTAGATAAAAGACTGTTGAGTAGACTTCAGGATGTACATGTTTATAGAGGGGCCACAGATATATCAGATCACTTTCTAGTTGTAGCTACACTGAGAGTAAAAGGTAGATGGGATACAAGGAGAATAGAAGCATCAGGGAAGAGAGAGGTGAAGGTTTATAAACTAAAAGAGGAGGCAGTTAGGGTAAGATATAAACAGCTATTGGAGGATAGATGGGCTAATGAGAGCATAGGCAATGGGGTCGAAGAGGTATGGGGTAGGTTTAAAAATGTAGTGTTAGAGTGTTCAGCAGAAGTTTGTGGTTACAGGAAAGTGGGTGCAGGAGGGAAGAGGAGCGATTGGTGGAATGATGATGTAAAGAGAGTAGTAAGGGAGAAAAAGTTAGCATATGAGAAGTTTTTACAAAGTAGAAGTGATGCAAGGAGGGAAGAGTATATGGAGAAAAAGAGAGAAGTTAAGAGAGTGGTGAAGCAATGTAAAAAGAGAGCAAATGAGAGAGTGGGTGAGATGTTATCAACAAATTTTGTTGAAAATAAGAAAAAGTTTTGGAGTGAGATTAACAAGTTAAGAAAGCCTAGAGAACAAATGGATTTGTCAGTTAAAAATAGGAGAGGAGAGTTATTAAATGGAGAGGTAGAGGTATTGGGAAGATGGAAGGAATATTTTGAGGAATTGTTAAATGTTGATGAAGATAGGGAAGCTGTGATTTCGTGTATAGGGCAAGGAGGAATAACATCTTGTAGGAGTGAGGAAGAGCCAGTTGTGAGTGTGGGGGAAGTTCGTGAGGCAGTAGGTAAAATGAAAGGGGGTAAGGCAGCCGGGATTGATGGGATAAAGATAGAAATGTTAAAAGCAGGTGGGGATATAGTTTTGGAGTGGTTGGTGCAATTATTTAATAAATGTATGGAAGAGGGTAAGGTACCTAGGGATTGGCAGAGAGCATGCATAGTTCCTTTGTATAAAGGCAAAGGGGATAAAAGAGAGTGCAAAAATTATAGGGGGATAAGTCTGTTGAGTGTACCTGGTAAAGTGTATGGTAGAGTTATAATTGAAAGAATTAAGAGTAAGACGGAGAATAGGATAGCAGATGAACAAGGAGGCTTTAGGAAAGGTAGGGGGTGTGTGGACCAGGTGTTTACAGTGAAACATATAAGTGAACAGTATTTAGATAAGGCTAAAGAGGTCTTTGTGGCATTTATGGATTTGGAAAAGGCGTATGACAGGGTGGATAGGGGGGCAATGTGGCAGATGTTGCAAGTGTATGGTGTAGGAGGTAGGTTACTGAAAGCAGTGAAGAGTTTTTACGAGGATAGTGAGGCTCAAGTTAGAGTATGTAGGAAAGAGGGAAATTTTTTCCCAGTAAAAGTAGGCCTTAGACAAGGATGTGTGATGTCACCGTGGTTGTTTAATATATTTATAGATGGGGTTGTAAGAGAAGTAAATGCGAGGGTCTTGGCAAGAGGCGTGGAGTTAAAAGATAAAGAATCACACACAAAGTGGGAGTTGTCACAGCTGCTCTTTGCCGATGACACTGTGCTCTTGGGAGATTCTGAAGAGAAGTTGCAGAGATTGGTGGATGAATTTGGTAGGGTGTGCAAAAGAAGAAAATTAAAGGTGAATACAGGAAAGAGTAAGGTTATGAGGATAACAAAAAGATTAGGTGATGAAAGATTGAATATCAGATTGGAGGGAGAGAGTATGGAGGAGGTGAACGTATTCAGATATTTGGGAGTGGACGTGTCAGCGGATGGGTCTATGAAAGATGAGGTGAATCATAGAATTGATGAGGGAAAAAGAGTGAGTGGTGCACTTAGGAGTCTGTGGAGACAAAGAACTTTGTCCTTGGAGGCAAAGAGGGGAATGTATGAGAGTATAGTTTTACCAACGCTCTTATATGGGTGTGAAGCGTGGGTGATGAATGTTGCAGCGAGGAGAAGGCTGGAGGCAGTGGAGATGTCATGTCTGAGGGCAATGTGTGGTGTGAATATAATGCAGAGAATTCGTAGTTTGGAAGTTAGGAGGAGGTGCGGGATTACCAAAACTGTTGTCCAGAGGGCTGAGGAAGGGTTGTTGAGGTGGTTCGGACATGTAGAGAGAATGGAGCGAAACAGAATGACTTCAAGAGTGTATCAGTCTGTAGTGGAAGGAAGGCGGGGTAGGGGTCGGCCTAGGAAGGGTTGGAGGGAGGGGGTAAAGGAGGTTTTGTGTGCGAGGGGCTTGGACTTCCAGCAGGCATGCGTGAGCGTGTTTGATAGGAGTGAATGGAGACAAATGGTTTTTAATACTTGACGTGCTGTTGGAGTGTGAGCAAAGTAACATTTATGAAGGGATTCAGGGAAACCGGCAGGCCGGACTTGAGTCCTGGAGATGGGAAGTACAGTGCCTGCACTCTGAAGGAGGGGTGTTAATGTTGCAGTTTAAAAACTGTAGTGTAAAGCACCCTTCTGGCAAGACAGTGATGGAGTGAATGATGGTGAAAGTTTTTCTTTTTCGGGCCACCCTGCCTTGGTGGGAATCGGCCGGTGTGATAATAAATAATAAATAAATAACATGACATATATCTTGTCACAAGACAGGAAAAAAAAAAAAAAAAAAGGAAAACTTACAAGAGCGAATCACACCAGTAACCAGGGCCGTAGGTACACTTATGCACACCAACCAAAGCACACTCTCCTGGCAGCACACAAGCTGTTTCAAGTAAAAAATAAAATTGCTATCAATTTACAACTAATACAGTACAGTATTTACAAAGTGAATATTGCACACACACACACACATCATGACCCTATAGACCTAACATACAACAAATACATATGGACTACTACATGCTGTAATATAAATAAGCAACCAGGAGGGGTAAAGGTAATGTCAAAATCTACACTTGTGTATATTATAGAGAGACTTAAAACACTACGCATGCAAAAAAAAAGTCGAAGTACATCCTTATATACAGTACAGGTCCTCCACAACTCTGGCATCATTGGGAACTGAAGTGTGTCAGATTACCGAGTTTGCTGGATTACAGAGTGGTTAAGTTAGAATACACTTAATAAAATTAACCAACTTTACTTACACAAAGTTCATTGAACATTGGCAAAAATCGAACATTTCTTCTACTTTGAGTTAAATTTCAAGGTACTTTTCATTGTGAAACCAATCAAAATCATATCTATTTCTGTAATATATCTTCCATTCTATCAAACGAGACTAAAAAAAAAAAACGAGACTACAACCATAAAAACCATATGAAAATATACAGTAAAGAGGCAGCTAGTGGCTGAGAAATGAACTCCCTTATTTATCGCCCTTTTTTTTTATTATTGGTGTACGTTAAGAAGGATCTTTCGATCATACATTACCCAAGTTTCAATAACAAACAACTGAGAAAAAAATTTTTTTTTTTTTTTTATTATCACACCGGCCGATTCCCACCAAGGCAGGGTGGCCCGAAAAAGAAAAACTATCACCATCATTCACTCCATCACTGTCTTGCCAGAAGGGTGCTTTACACTACAGTTTTTAAACTGCAACATTAACATCCCTCCTTCAGAGTGCAGGCACTGTACTTCCCATCTCCAGGACTCAAGTCCGGCCTGCCGGTTTCCCTGAATCCCTTCATAAATGTTACTTTGCTCACACTCCAACAGCACGTCAAGTATTAAAAACCATTTGTCTCCATTCACTCCTATCAAACACGCTCACGCATGCCTGCTGGAAGTCCAAGCCCCTCGCACACAAAACCTCCTTTACCCCCTCCCTCCAACCCTTCCTAGGCCGACCCCTACCCCGCCTTCCTTCCACTACAGACTGATACACTCTTGAAGTCATTCTGTTTCGCTCCATTCTCTCTACATGTCCGAACCACCTCAACAACCCTTCCTCAGCCCTCTGGACAACAGTTTTGGTAATCCCGCACCTCCTCCTAACTTCCAAACTACGAATTCTCTGCATTATATTCACACCACACATTGCCCTCAGACATGACATCTCCACTGCCTCCAGCCTTCTCCTCGCTGCAACATTCATCACCCACGCTTCACACCCATATAAGAGCGTTGGTAAAACTATACTCTCATACATTCCCCTCTTTGCCTCCAAGGACAAAGTTCTTTGTCTCCACAGACTCCTAAGTGCACCACTCACTCTTTTTCCCTCATCAATTCTATGATTCACCTCATCTTTCATAGACCCATCCGCTGACACGTCCACTCCCAAATATCTGAATACGTTCACCTCCTCCATACTCTCTCCCTCCAATCTGATATTCAATCTTTCATCACCTAATCTTTTTGTTATCCTCATAACCTTACTCTTTCCTGTATTCACCTTTAATTTTCTTCTTTTGCACACCCTACCAAATTCATCCACCAATCTCTGCAACTTCTCTTCAGAATCTCCCAAGAGCACAGTGTCATCAGCAAAGAGCAGCTGTGACAACTCCCACTTTGTGTGTGATTCTTTATCTTTTAACTCCACGCCTCTTGCCAAGACCCTCGCATTTACTTCTCTTACAACCCCATCTATAAATATATTAAACAACCACGGTGACATCACACATCCTTGTCTAAGGCCTACTTTTACTGGGAAAAAATTTCCCTCTTTCCTACATACTCTAACTTGAGCCTCACTATCCTCGTAAAAACTCTTCACTGCTTTCAGTAACCTACCTCCTACACCATACACTTGCAACATCTGCCACATTGCCCCCCTATCCACCCTGTCATACGCCTTTTCCAAATCCATAAATGCCACAAAGACCTCTTTAGCCTTATCTAAATACTGTTCACTTATATGTTTCACTGTAAACACCTGGTCCACACACCCCCTACCTTTCCTAAAGCCTCCTTGTTCATCTGCTATCCTATTCTCCGTCTTACTCTTAATTCTTTCAATTATAACTCTACCATACACTTTACCAGGTACACTCAACAGACTTATCCCCCTATAATTTTTGCACTCTCTTTTATCCCCTTTGCCTTTATACAAAGGAACTATGCATGCTCTCTGCCAATCCCTAGGTACCTTACCCTCTTCCATACATTTATTAAATAATTGCACCAACCACTCCAAAACTATATCCCCACCTGCTTTTAACATTTCTATCTTTATCCCATCAATCCCGGCTGCCTTACCCCCTTTCATTTTACCTACTGCCTCACGAACTTCCCCCACACTCACAACTGGCTCTTCCTCACTCCTACAAGATGTTATTCCTCCTTGCCCTATACACGAAATCACAGCTTCCCTATCTTCATCAACATTTAACAATTCCTCAAAATATTCCTTCCATCTTCCCAATACCTCTAACTCTCCATTTAATAACTCTCCTCTCCTATTTTTAACTGACAAATCCATTTGTTCTCTAGGCTTTCTTAACTTGTTAATCTCACTCCAAAACTTTTTCTTATTTTCAACAAAATTTGTTGATAACATCTCACCCACTCTCTCATTTGCTCTCTTTTTACATTGCTTCACCACTCTCTTAACTTCTCTCTTTTTCTCCATATACTCTTCCCTCCTTGCATCACTTCTACTTTGTAAAAACTTCTCATATGCTAACTTTTTCTCCCTTACTACTCTCTTTACATCATCATTCCACCAATCGCTCCTCTTCCCTCCTGCACCCACTTTCCTGTAACCACAAACTTCTGCTGAACACTCTAACACTACATTTTTAAACCTACCCCATACCTCTTCGACCCCATTGCCTATGCTCTCATTAGCCCATCTATCCTCCAATAGCTGTTTATATCTTACCCTAACTGCCTCCTCTTTTAGTTTATAAACCTTCACCTCTCTCTTCCCTGATGCTTCTTTTCTCCTTGTATCCCATCTACCTTTTACTCTCAGTGTAGCTACAACTAGAAAGTGATCTGATATATCTGTGGCCCCTCTATAAACATGTACATCCTGAAGTCTACTCAACAGTCTTTTATCTACCAATACATAATCCAACAAACTACTGTCATTTCGCCCTACATCATATCGTGTATACTTATTTATCCTCTTTTTCTTAAAATATGTATTACCTATAACTAAACCCCTTTCTATACAAAGTTCAATCAAAGGGGTCCCATTATCATTTACACCTGGCACCCCAAACTTACCTACCACACCCTCTCTAAAAGTTTCTCCTACTTTAGCATTCAAGTCCCCTACCACAATTACTCTCTCACTTGGTTCAAAGGCTCCTATACATTCACTTAACATCTCCCAAAATCTCTCTCTCTCCTCTGCATTCCTCTCTTCTCCAGGTGCATACACGCTTATTATGACCCACTTCTCGCATCCAACCTTTACTTTAATCCACATAATTCTTGAATTTACACATTCATATTCTCTTTTCTCCTTCCATAACTGATCATTTAACATTACTGCTACCCCTTCCTTTGCTCTAACTCTCTCAGATACTCCAGATTTAATCCCATTTATTTCTCCCCACTGAAACTCTCCTACCCCCTTCAGCTTTGTTTCGCTTAGGGCCAGGACATCCAACTTCTTTTCATTCATAACATCAGCAATCATCTGTTTCTTGTCATCCGCACTACATCCACGCACATTTAAGCAACCCAGTTTTATAAAGTTTTTCTTCTTCTCTTTTTTAGTAATTGTATACAGGAGAAGGGGTTACTAGCCCATTGCTCCCGGCATTTTAGTCGCCTCATACGACACGCATGGCTTACGGAGGAAAGATTCTTTTCCACTTCCCCATGGACAATAGAAGAAATAAAAAAGAACAAGAGCTATTTAGAAAAAGGAGAAAAACCTAGATGTATGTATATATATATATGCATGTGCGTGTCTGTGAAGTGTGACCAAAGTGTAAGTAGGAGTAGCAAGATATCCCTGTTATCTTAGCGTGTTTATGAGACAGAAAAAGAAACCAGCAATCCTACCATCATGCAAAACAGTTACAGGTTTTTGTTTCACAGTCATCTGGCAGGACGGTAGTACTTCCCTGGGTGGTTGCTGTCTACCAACCTACTACCTGAGAAAAAAATATTTACCAAAAATCATATATGGCTAGCCCAAGCCAGGTACTAGAAATAAGCCACTTCGTCTGACTTTTTTGGGTTATCCTAGGTTCTCTACACATATGCTGCTATGTGTGACAATCTATGTAGAGAAAATAGCTTTTTTGTTTTAGTTTTATGGTGCAGTACAAGTGTATATCACAGATAGCCCTGTGCTATACTCCGTTTTCTCTAGTATAAGCCCCCAAGACAGGGATAGGAGAATGGTACTTGTATCCCATGTCCTCTTCATACCTCCGTCGAACTGCTCGTTATTATGCCAAATATTATTCATTCTGAAGTATTTAACATGTTTTTATGTTATTTATATTGTTTATTATGTCATATTACATCAACTGTGATAGGCAAATAAGTTGTAGTGTTGATATTAGCATAATAATAGAGCATACAGTATTCCCCTGCATCAATGGGGCTGAGGTCATAGCAACTGACAGTGGCTTCAAAGCCACCTTATCTTTAATGGACAATGTACTGTGTAGGTGCTTTACACAATGAGAAGCATTTCTTTTATTCGTTGGAACCATGGCTAGGGCTAAGAGTACGCAGGTTATAATAATAAATGGAGAAAAAGAAATTGGAATGACTTGTGCAGCAAGTAGCACCACCAGACAGTATCAGAAGGTTGGTGAGGCGACCCTGGAAATTTGAAATTATGATAGCCAAAATTAGTGCCGAATAACTGATGGAACCGGATGTCTGATTGCCAGATTTGTACTGTATATCTTTCTTTCTTCAATGCACTGGCCATATCCCACCAAGGCAGGGCTGCCAAAAAAAGAAAAACAAAGTTTCTTTTTAAATTTCATAATACAGTCCCCATCCTTTTATCCGAAGCCCTTGGGGCCAGCAGTGTTTCGAATTTCAGAATGAAGGTGGGGTCTAGGACAGCATCCCATAATCAAACATTAACACTGCAGCAAAAATGTATGAATACTCACACTAAGTGTGATAATTAAGGACTACAAATATTACTACGGTTTATTTATAGCGTAATATATTGATAAATGAAATAATGGGATAATTATAGACCAGGAACATGACTGTCAAGACAATTGACAGACAGCATTTTTAAAGACTTCAAATGTCATCTGTCTTATTATCTTAGGTTTCTGCCTAAGCAATTTCCCTTTAACTGAGTAAATTACCATAATATCTTGCTTACTGATAAATGCACATTGTTCAAGACCAACAATTGCTGACCTTGAGTAAATGGAATTGTCAACGCTTATTGCTTGGGTAGCGTTTATTTTGTAAGGACCTGCCAAGTATGGGCCAATAGGCCTACTGCAGTGTTCCTCCTTTCTTAGGTTCTTATGTTGATAAGTGGAACAGTCTACCTAGTATGGTTACTGAGAGAAGTCCTTCACAATCCATTCCACTAACAGAATATTTGCCAAATGCAATTTTCAGTGCTACCCAAGGAATAAGCTTTCATAAATCTATTTACTCATGTGCAAGTCCCACTCAAATCCAACTCCTCTTACTCATGTGTTTATCCAACCTAATATGCTTATCCAACCTAATATGTTTATCCAACCTAACATGTTTATCCAACCAAGGAAGGTGCATGACATCTGACGAAGTAGCACCTCCACAAAAAAAAAAAAAGCTTTGGTTTTCGGAACTTTTCAAATTCCAGAATTTCGGATAAAGGGATGGGGACTGTATATACAGAAGGGGTTACTAGCCCCTTGCTCCCGGCATTTTAGTCACCTCTTATGACAAGTATGGCTTACAGAGGAAGAATTCTGTTCCACTTCCCCTTGGAGATAAGTGGAAATAAAAAAGAACAAGGACTAATTAGAAAGTAGAAGAAAATCCAGAGGGGTATGTATATATATATGCTTGTACATGCATGTGCAGTGTGACCTAAGTGTAAGAAGTAGCAAAGCGTATCTGAAATCTTGAATGTTTGAGACAGAAAAGACACCAGCAATCCTACCATCATATAAAACAATTATACAGGCTTCCGTTTTACACTCGCTTGGCTGGATGATAGTTCCTCCCTGGGCAGTCGCTGTCTACCAACCTGCTACCTCCCATGTACTGTATGTATGTATGTATGTATGTATTGGAGAAAAAATATAAATACGGTACAATATCTATTTTTTATAAATAGCATTTTGAAGTATTTTTATTACCAGTAAATTTCAGATAAGTTGAGATTTTGCTTTGATTTTTAATCCAGAGGGCTAGCCACCCACGATACCCCAGTAAAATCATCATATCATTGCGGACTGTCTTTTTTCCACTGGGGTCCTTTTAATTTTATCCCCCAGGATGTGACCCACAACAGTTGGTTAACACACAGGTACTTATTTGAACATAGGGCAGCAGGTGTAAAGAAACATGCCAAATTTTTCACCCCTTGCTAACCAAGCCACAAACAATGAAACTCCTAGTATACTTCATGAATTATCAACTATAAAGAAAATGAATAATGAGAGACAATCTGTGTGCCTGTGTTTCTTAATGGGATGGTATGTGCCCATGAATTAAAGCCACCTTTATTTAACCCTTAACGGTCCAAACGTATATATACGCTTTTTCAACATCTGAAAGTACGTAAAAAAAAGTAGATCTTTTTTTATTTTATTTATTTATTTATTTATTACAATTTGAGCACACATACAGAGGTACAAAAAAAAAATACAGATAAGAGCAGCATGCCAAAGCCACTTATACTATACATAGCATTACGGGCTGGCTTAAAATTAACTTAAGATTAACTAAGCAATGATGAAATCAGTGATAAAACATTAATGTAAACAGATTACTATAAAGTACAAGTGAGTATTACAAAGACAGGTCATATGGTTGCATGCATTATTGTACATTCAGTCGTATGGAGAATTCTGTTAGGTAGTTTATTTAAAAAAATAGTAAAGTTAGATTGGGTTTTAGGTTTAACATTTATGCGATATAATTGTGAGAAACATTTAAGATATACAATTTATAAGGTCGAGTTATTCAGTATTTATTTGGTTTTGGGTGAGTAAGTGATCTTTGAGAAGAGACTTGAATTTATAAACAGGTAGTGTTTCTTTTATATTTACAGGTAATGAATTCCAGATTTTAGGGCCTTTTATGTGCATTGAGTTTTTGCATAGTGTGAGATGGACACGAGGAACATCAAAGAGTGATCTTTGCCTTGTGTTATGGTCATGTGTTCTGTTGAGGTTGGCAAGGAGATGTTTGAGGGGAGGGTTAATATCAGAGTTAAGTGTTCTATGTATGTAATAGGTGCAGTAATAAGTATGGATGTTTTGTATGGTGAGTAGGTTTAGTGTATTGAATATTGGTGGAGTGTGCTGCCTGTAGTGAGAATTTGTTATCATTCTAACTGCAGCCTTTTGTTGGGTAATTAGTGGTCTGAGATGGTTAATTGTTGTTGAGCCCCATGCACAAATTCCATAGGTGAGATAGGGGTAAATAAGTGAGTGATATAGGGCCAGGAGGGCTGACTGTGGAGCATAGTACCGTATCTTCGATAGTATGCCTACAGTCTTGGAAATTTTTTTAGAAATTTATTGTATATGTGTATGAAATTTGAGTCTATTATCAAGGTGGATTCCTAAGAATTTTCCCTCTGTTAGCTTTGTGATAGGTGATCCGTTTATCATTATGTTAAGAGGGACATCTGTAGCTCTGTTACCAAACTGAATGAAGTAGGTTTTGTCAATGTTTAGTGTAAGTTTGTTAGTCCTCATCCAGGTAGATATTTTCTGTAATTCGGTATTTACAGTATTGGCTAGCGTGACTGGGCTCGGGTGGGAGAAGACGTATGTAGTGTCATCTGCAAATAGTGTGGGTTTGAGTAATTGCGAAGCATTTGGTAGGTCATTTATGTATAGGAGAAAGAGAAGAGGGCCAAGGACACTTCCCTGTGGGACACCAACTGTAATTGGTTGTGCAGAAGAGTTTGCCCCATTTGCGTACACATATTGGCTTCTGTTGCTGAGGTATGACTTGAGGTAGTTGAGGGAGTGCCCTCTTATACCATAGTGTGACAATTTTACGTGGAGCAAGTCATGGTCAACTGTATCAAAAGCTTTACGTAAGTCAATGAAGATCCCCAGTGGGACTTCTTTTTTCTCTATTGCAGTGTATATATGTTCTAGCATGTGTACAATAGCATCATTAGTATTTTTATTAGGCCTGAATCCAAATTGGCAGGGGTTGAGTATGTTTTGGGAGATAAGGTAGGAGTAGATTCGTTTATGAATTAATTTTTCGAAGATTTTTGAGAGAGGGTGTAAGTTGGATATTGGCCTATAGATATTCAACTCTGTTTGGTCTCCTCCTTTGTGGATCGGGGTGACCCTTGCTACTTTGAGTACTGTAGGGAAGCTGGAGGATTCAATGGATTTGTTAAAGAGTGTTGCAATGATTGGTGATAGCACTTGTGACACTTTTTTGTATATAAAGGGTGGTAAGGTATTTAAATCTCCTGCCTTGTTTTTTAGTGCGTTGATAATAAGGGAGACTTCGTATGGGTTAGTCGGAGCTAGGAACAGTGTGTTCGGGTAGTTGCCGGTGAGGTAGTCATTTGGTGGGGTATCTGAGCTTGGGATTTTATTGGCAAGGTTTTGTCCTATAGTGGAGAAGAAATCATTGAGTCTGTTTGCTGTTTCTGTTGGTGGGAGTTGAGGTTCATCTGATTTTGCTAATTTTATTTCGCTATTTCGTGATATCTTTTTTGTTCCCAGAATTTCTGATAGGGTTTTCCAGGTCTTTTTTATATCACCTTGTAAGTTGGATAATCTGTTCTCATAATACAATTTTTTTGCCCTTCTTATCAGGCTGGTTAGGATTGATGAGTAACGTTTTGTTTGGTCTCTGGTTATGTGACCCATTCTGTACTGTTTTTCATATTGGTGTTTTGTATTTATGGATTTGAGAATGCTGGGTGTTAGCCAGGGACTGTTCAGTCTCTTAGCTGTCATCTGTTTAGTTTTTTTAGGGCAGTGCTTATTATAGAGGTATTGGGTCTTTTTTAGAAAATTATTAATACATTCGTCAATATCTGTATAGATTTCTAGCTCAGTGTGCCAGTCAATGTTTGCTACTGCTGTTGTGAAGTTATTAATGGCTGCCTCATTGTGAAGTCTGAAGGTGACTTTAGTAGTGTCTTGGGGTAGTTTACCAAGAGTTGTTATGAGGAAAGTAGGGTAGTGGTCTGTGGTATTATCTGTAATTATGCCTGATTTTAAAGGGGATATGGTGTTGGTCCAGATGTGGTCAAGTAGGGAAACACTAGTCTCTGTAACTCTTGTAGGTTTTGTTACTGTTGGTAGCAACATAAAATGAATTTTACATTTGAAAACGTTTAAAAAAAAATTTTATCTACATTATTTTTTTTGTTATATTTGAAAATATGTAAAAAAAAAGTAGATCTACTTTTGTAGCACTCTCAGTAGTAGTAACCAGTTACCAGTAACCAGTGTACCGGTGGTTGACTCACTGCCAACCGTCTCTGCCTGAGTCACTGTCTGAACTCATATTGTGCTGACCTAGCACTATTCAAAGACCCCCTCACATATGGGTACTGTGGGCGGTCAGTCAGTTTACGAGAGTGAGCAAGAGAGACAAGGTACGGCTGTAAGGGCGCTCCCCACATCTGTAATTATACGTACTACCAGCCTACGTGAGTATTACTTTACCCAATCCACGTGTTCGAACTCCCACATGATAGCACTACGAATTTGAACGTCGATCTGTTTGGACCGTTTAAGGGTTAAACTCTTCTTTGTTGGAGAGAAAGCATCAAAGGTCATTTAGAGATGCATGCAATAACTATCAATAGTGAGAAGAAAATAAATGAAACTAGAGAAAGAAAATTGAAGTAACATATGAGGAAAGTAAATCCCTTCTCCTTACTACTGAATGAATGTAGGTCTGTGATAGATGTGGAAAAAAAAAAAAGCAACACAGGCAAATAAAAATATAGAGAACACAAGAATGAAGGAATAATGCAGCCTAAAATGGGCCTACTAGCCCACGTAAGGCACATCCAACTCGTACCAGCCACACCCACTCATGTATGCATTCAACCCATGGCCTGGTAGGCA
This sequence comes from Cherax quadricarinatus, assembly GCF_038502225.1. NCBI lineage: Eukaryota > Metazoa > Arthropoda > Malacostraca > Decapoda > Parastacidae > Cherax > Cherax quadricarinatus. The sequence continues at coordinate 14,939,573 of NC_091334.1, forward strand.
ATGCTCTCACTTCACATACTGAGTGTTTGTGGTTTGATCCCCGGTAAGGGTGGAAACATGGGGAGTGTTTCCTTACAACTGTTGTCCCCATTCACCTATCAAGCAAGTAGGTACCTGGGTGTTAGTCGACTGGTGTGAGTTGCAGCCTGGGGGGCAAGATTTAAGGACCCCAATGGAAATATGACAGACAGTCCTCGATGATGCACTGACTTTCGTTATCGTGGGTGGCCAATCCTCCGGGGTTAAAAATTTGAACAAAATCTTATCTTATTGAAAGCTACCCTACAATGTTAGGGACTAAGTTAGTTTGACAGAGCATTTTGTAGGTCCTTCCGTGAGCATCTGTTGAAGTCAGAGAGTTATCCAGATGGCAGGCTCACCAATTTAAAATATACAACAAAATTTAGGTTTAGGTTATGTTGTGTTTGATTAGTACTTGGCAATATATTTACTAAATTTATATACAAGAACTCTTCATCAATGGAAAACATCTGAGACTTCTGACCAACTGGTGACTTGGTAATGTTGGTAAGATCACTGACATTTTTTTCACCAGACATTCCCACAGTATGCAGCTAACCATCATCAGCTACTTATTATGGTATAAACTGTTGGAGCGAGTTTCCCAATCATGTCATGGGATCCAGAACAACACAGGTTGAACTGCAGAAACTGGATGTGTTTTAAGTGGAAGATAAGAGTAAAGAAGCCAAAACTAATCTGCATTCAAAATTGTGTAGTACCCACAGCAGGTGACCAGGCCTCAAACACCTTCAATTATACAGTGATAAGGGACTGGAATGGTTTACCTGATCATAAGAATAAAGCAAAAGAATACCTGATGAGTGAAACTGCATTATTATAACCAAGGGGAAGCGCTAAACCCATAGGATTATACAGCACCGGGGGGGGATGTGGAAGGCATTCAGGCTTAATTTGGGGAACTGGAGTGAAACTGCAAAAGGGGGGGAAAACATTGACAAGTATATTTATTCCTTTTTATTGTCAGTAATGATAGAGCAAAAATACTATGTACACAGGCCTAACTATGCATCTGTAACTGCTGTATATACTATAATAATATAAAGTTTTACTGATATTTACAAACTACAACCTAAAAAGTTATGTAAAGGATATAGTCATGTAACTGATTTTCATGTATGTAAATGATGTATTCATTTTATACTGCATTTTCAGTGACATTTATTGTGCTAGATAGAATTTATGTAACAAGGACAAAAATGGAAATTAGTCAGTATTTGACTTTGTTGGATTATCCTAGGTTAATTTATGCATTACTGCACAATACACTTGTTAAATTCTAAGCCAGTAATAGCATACGAGAGTATACATTAAAGATATGAAAATGCTGACTGACAATTTGGTATATGGGCAGCTGGACATGCATACAACATTTTGGATTTTGGATACTTTATTGCAATAAAATATCTAAAACACTGCACGTGTCCATTTACCTAAAGTAACTACATATTACGTGAACTCTGGAATACAGCAAATGAAGAAAATGAGTTTGCATTGTTTTTAACATTGCTGCACTAGTAGTATATATATGGCATGTAGAAAGAAATTATGTAGACGATGTGCAAAATATATATTATATTTTATTTTTTAAAATTGTAATAATGTAAATTACCCTATATAAATTTTGTTATAATCTAAATTAGATGCTATTGCACAATTCTGTTTGGCAAGCATTTTAATTCCCAGAGTTAGAACCAGACACTACTGGAATGAATGGTACTGCAAATTAACTGCGTGTTGGTGTATGTGACTAAACTACAAATGAAACCCGGCTGATAAATTGGTACCATCCTCAGAAATACGGGTTTTTATCTGATATGGAACTCGTCATTCACAGGATCCAGGAATATGAAGGTTTATCTAAGCAGGACACCACAATGACAATTAGGATAATCGTCATGTCATTCAACGAACTACGTCAAGTGAAGTTTTGTTTCACCGGAGATTCTTAATGGATCACCTAACACTTGAACCTTACCTGCTAGCAGAGGGACGAGGAGCACCAGCAGCCTCATAGTGGTGGTGTGTGAATGACGCAGCGGCAGTAATAAGTGGTTGGAAGAGGACAAAGATGGGTGTGGGTGGCCGGCCTGGGGTGCCCTCCAGTCATGTGATGTTTACTCACCACCGCAACAGCTACCACAACATTCCCCTCCACACTTAATACACCCGCCTCTTTCAAACATCCTTATTATCCATCTTTCTCCCTTTCCTATGTTGCAAAACTTTTCCTGTTGGGCAGAATTGGTATTTTATGGTTAGAGTGCAGTATTAAGGATAGTTATTAATGCCTGGTTGGTTTGGATCGGCAACTCATTGCTATGAGTCAGGTCTGAGAAGTCCAGAAGCAGTTCAGCAGATTTCTTATGTCAACATAAGATAGTGGGTATTTCCACAAGCTTAGTGTGTATGTATGTGGATACGATTCTGTGTTGGAATATGGCAGGATAATCATCCTGCATATTGATTTATTACATGATAACCATCCAGCATGATGAAGTATTACAGGAAGTTACATGAGTTTGTCAAGGTTGGGAACCAAAACAAGTATGGTACAAGGGAGGTCAACACAATTTTGTAGTACCTACCGTTGGTGGTCAGGCTTGGAACACCTTTTATTGTACAGCAATAAGAAGTGTAACCGATTGCCTGTGCATGTCAAAGCCTGTCTTAGCATGAGCCAGTTCAGGAAGAGAGCTAAAAGGTACCTAATGAACGAATTATTATAATCATGGGGGAGCGCTAAATCTAGGATTATACATCGCATGTGGGGGAGGAGGTGGAAAGTATTCAGGCTTAATTCAGGGAACTGGAGCACAGATCCACTTCCCTAGATCAAGAACCCCTCACCAGCGTCAAGGAACCTCCCTTGAGGGACTTAATGAACGAAGCTGCAGAAAGGGACAGTGATTACTTGTAAGTACCTATTATCGTAAGCTGATCCTCTCCTTAATGTAAATAACTCAGTTTACCTTATTCCTAGTATATCTTCTTTTACTGTAGCTGATTTTTCACACAGTTGACTTACTTAGCTGTTTTAACTTTTAAGGCTGAAATTATAAAATATTAGGACCCCAGTGGAAATAAGTCACTATGACCTTTTTTTGTTATCCTAGATAATTTACACTATGTATGATAATTGTACTTATGTGTACCTGTGCCTAAATAAACTTACAATAGGTGTCCTGTGTGATACGTATGACAGTATAACCATCCTACGTTATGGACTCGATTTATATAACAGGAAAATTATCCATCATACATATTGGGGTATGACAGAAAAACTGTCTTGTGTAATGTATGTCTATGGGTGAAGGTCAGGTCAAGTATTTAAACAATAAAAGGGAACACTGCAATAATTTACTGATTCACGCCGCCAGGATGGTCTCATACTCGCCAATTCCCGTCCACAAAGCTTAACGTTAAGCCTATTATTAGGTATCTCCGATGTGGCTGTCAAGGATTTTTCTTACTATAATGCTTCATTTTCGTTTCGCTCATAACACGAGAAGGCCTGAACAGGCTTCAAATTTTCATCACTAGTTTACGGTAACTAAAGCTGTAGAACCCATTCCCATTCATAGTGATGTTTTCACAATCATCAGTCTGGTTAACCGAACATGTGCTGTACCTCAGTATTCACCAATACAAATGTTACACCAAGCTGTTACACAAAATCTCAAAATTTCATTAATCACAAACCAAAACTGTTACAGATTTTTGCAGATCATAGCAATCTAATAAACTAACCTATTTATAGGTTAGGTTAGGTAAGGTTCGTCAGGAAACAGGACAAGTGTTTCCTGACGCGGTTCTTAGTCAGATGATGACCTGCCATTGGAGCTTTTGGTCATCTGACCGAGGCCTTCCGCTGACTTACCGGTCCATCCCTTTAACAATTATGATCATAGTTATAACCATTTAGGAATTCCCTACCAATTTGTGAAATTGTCCAGTGGCTCCAAGAAGATATAAACAAAGTTTTCCAATGGGCAACGGAAAACAATATGATGTCCAATGAGGACAAATTCCAACTACTACGTTATGGAAAACTGGAGGAGATAATAACTAGAACAGAGTATACTACAAACTCTGGCCATACAATAGAGCGGAAATATAATGTAAGGGACTTGGGAGTAGTAATGTCTGAAGATCTCACTTTCCAGGATCACAACAGTGCCACGATCACAAGTGCAAAGAAAATGATAGGATGGATAATGAGAACGTTCAAAACGAGAGATGCCAAGCCACTTGTTCTCTCTAGGCTGGAATACTGCTGCACATTAACATCCTGGAAGGAATGGTCCCGAATCTGTACACAGAAATCACTACCTACGAAAGTAAAAGACTGGGCAGGCGATGCAAAATACCCCCAATTAAAAGTAGGGGCGCCATTGGTACACTAAGAGAAAACACCATAAGTGTCCGGGGCCCAAGACTGTTCAACAGCCTCCCACCAAGCATTAGGGGAATTACCAATAAGCCCCTGGCTGCCTTCAAGAGAGAGCTGGACAGATACCTAAAGTCAGTGCCGGATCAACCGGGTTGTGGTTCGTACGTTGGACTGCGTGCGGCCAGCAGTAACAGCCTGGTTGATCAGGCCCTGATCCACCGGGAGGCCTGGTCGTGGACCGGGCCGCGGGGGCGTTGATCTCCGGAATAACCTCCAGGTAGATTATAAGTTAATATTAAACCTGCAAGAAATTTTCTGCATAACAAGATGCTGAATATAAAGTAGTTTATACATGTCAATTAATTCTGTGTCCATTATATATTGTACAATACCTTATAGAAATAAAGTTATTTATTTATTTGTTTTTGGTTTATCCTGGAATGGCTCTGATAACTTCCAAAAACTTCTGCAGCTTAGCTTGAAATGTTCGAGAAAAGGTGCTTCCTAATTTTTTTTTATATTTTATTTAAAAGAAACATATACATAATACACAAAAAGAAAAATCACAAGCCGACAATTAACAGATCAAAAGACCGTGGCAGATAATGTCAGTACACACTCAAAAAACTAAATACATTTTAACACATTGATATTACAAAATACTGCTGAATAAACCCAACCAGTTTATGGAAAAAAAAAAACATACCGACTCCCAAACAAACAGTCGGAGTCATTATAAAACACGTAGGAGTAAGTCCTATAATCATATATATATATGTGTATATATATATACACATGCATATACACACATACGTGCATGTGCACATGTGTTCGTACAGAACAGACTGGATTATACTTGAAATAATGCTCAAATTGACTTGACACTAAATAAACTATATATATATATTACATCCAATAATAGAACTACACCTAAGACATTGGTTCCCACAAACACACCTACACACACACACAAAGTTAATGTTGACGGTTAACATTCAATATATAATATGACCTACCATACAAATAGAAATACTTATATATTTTATATAAAATACTTATATATTCTCGTACAGAGTTCATAATGTACAGATTTACATGCATACAAACAGAGTATCAGAGCCATACAAAGTCATGTACATTCATGTCACACCTCCACAAGAACGTTACACTCAATACCCTGATGCCTAGAACAGAAAAGGATTATGCCTTACCATCCCCTGACATACACCCCAATAAACCCATACACTCAATATCCGGCATACAACCTTCCAACGGCATTACCCACATCAAACACCCTGCAAACCAGTCAACCTTCCTCATCAGGCATCCAATCACTCCAAGAGGACACACCACTGAAGAGACCAACCCCTTGCCTCCTCACCCCGTCACCAAGCGGAGTAAACGTGCAACAGTAAGTCCACGATATCCCTCCGGAAAACTAGTTACCCACCGTTCCCCATATAATTGTTTGTTCCTACACGCTGTCCTATAAAAACACGCTGCCAACGCTTTTATCTTAATGCTTTCCTCCACCTCCTTCATCCCCCAAGAGACATACAAGTAATCAACTATTACGTATCTGATAGCCCTCCCCACCACGTTGGGCACCCCTCCCATATCTAACATTAAAGCCCTAAGGGGTGATATCTGACCCCCCCCCAATAAAAGGAAAACCCTCTTCAACCACAATCTTACCACCTCCAAAGCAGAACAAAAATATACTACATGGAAAGCAGTTTCAACTTCCCCACAAAAACCACATGACACCTCTCTCACAAAACCCATTTGTCTTAGCACCTCCTTCAATGCCAAAGTCCCCGTAAGAAATCTATATACTAATTCCCTCACTCTTGCCTGTATTCTTAGTTTACTAAATTCCACCCATATCACTCGCCAATCATATGTGAGATACACTGCCAACCCCTGCAGTGATTCCTGACGACGACTCACTCCCACCAACCGTTTTACCTTGAGTTTTTTAACATTGCGAACCTTTATCATAAACCTCAGCATATCTTCACACTCCACTAAGTCCCTGCCACTCCACCATTTGCAGACATCCCCCATCACCTCCCCCACTCGAAGACCCCTTTTCCCCCCCTGCCTGAATATACCTCTGCTTAACATATAGCGCCTTCACCCTAGATCCTAATGCCATCAGTCCCAATCTTCCCTGTCTTACCGCAGTCATTACCACATCTTTGCCCAAAACCCCACACATACCTTAATACTCTCCTTTGTAATTCCATAATATCCTAACTTCGTAAGGGATAAATTTCCGCCACTCCCCACACCTTACTATAAATTAGTGTATTTACCACCACAACCCTTTGATGCAAGGTTACGTCCCCGGCCCCGAAACTCCTAAGCCTACTCAAAGCTCTGTCCAATACCATTTCTGAATTAACTCTCCTGCTCTCCTGTGCATCTGCCAAATACAAAATCCCACAAATCCAGCCAAACTCCTCTCCCAAGGTCCAGCCTACCCAAGCGCCTACCTCCAGCAACCGTGATTTCGGCTTATTAACTCTCATCCCAGTAGCATTCCCAAAAATCTCAAGTACCCTTCCCACTTTACTTAAATCTTCTATCTCATTAAGTAAAACAGTTGTATCATCTACATAGCCCACAATATTCCCACAAAAGCCTCCACTCTCCCCCATCCTTCCTGTCCCACCATCAACCAGAACATAGAAAGGATTCTGCGTACATGCAAAGAGTATTTAGGAGAGCGGACACCCCTGCCTCAAACCCCTCCCCTGTACTCTCATCGATGCATCAGCATACAATGTCCTCACCCATCCCACCACCCTCCCTCCAAAACCCATTCTCAACATACTCTCAAGCAAAAAATCCCTATCCACTTAATCATAAGCTCTCTCCCAATCCAGACCTAGAATACCACCCTTACTACTACCCTCGAGGAAATCCCTAATCCGTCCATGACCTACCCGCATACTCCTCCCGGGAATTCCAAACTGTCCCCCATGTATCACTGACCCCATGACCTTCTTCAGTCTATTTCCTAAGATTTTCGCAAAACCCTTGTAATCTGTGCACATCAGAGATATTGCTCGATAAGCACTCAAAACTCTTCCCCCCCTCTGCTTTGGCACCAAAACTATGACACCCGTACTTTGTGATTTGGCCAACTTTCCACTAGTTAACATATGATTCAATACCCCAACAAAGCATTGCCTAATACACCTCCAATGTGCTCTATAAAAATCATTTGGTATACCGTCTATCCCTGGTGTTTTACCTGTACTCATCCCTAAAACTGCCTCTTCCACCTCAGCCTCACTTATACCACCCTCCAACCCCACTCTATCCTGCTCACTTAAAACACTATGGAACCTCCCTCCAAAAATTCCCTCCCAGGAACCCTCTCCCCCTCCTACTCCATTTATCCATAAACCAACTATCAGCATAGAGACTCATACTTTCTGTGTTGGATAGGACACAACACTCTGGGTACCCTCCCACCCCAGGGCTTGTCTCCAATTGTAGTATGGTGGTTACTGTCTGACAGTCTCGAAATTTATGTAAAACAAACCCGGACGGCTTATCACCCCACAATACATCCTCTAACCCCGCCCTAACCCTGATTGCATCAAACCTATCATTGTGTAATTCAGCTATTCTACTCCGAAGACTATCCATGTCATCCCTCCTACCACCTCCCCCATCATAACAGTCTTGCAACTGTCCCTCCAGATAATTTTGCAACCCAAAACGGCACCTCGCCTCTTCTCGTCCCCTAACCTTAAAAAACTTTGCTATCTCAGGCTTGGCCTGCATTTCCTACCAATCTAACAGATCTATCTCCTTATCCCTAGCTTCCCAAAAATGCAACCACCAATCATTGAAAAAAGGCCCCTCCCCCTCCTCCTTAAGAAGCCTTACATTTAATTTCCAGTACCCAGAATAAATACGCACTACTCCATCCCACATCAGATCTGCAATTACCGCCCTGTGATCAGAAAACCCCACATCGAAGGCTCTCACCCTCACCACATCTATACCCTGTTTAACATAGATTCTGTCCAATCGCGCCTCATATCCCCTACGGACGAATGTATGCTCCACTAGGTATCCCCCCCTTCCCACAACATCAACAACCCCAATATCCCGCAATACATCCCTCAGAACACTCAACACACAACCTGCCCCTCTCAGTTCAACATCACCACTCCATATCACACAATTCCAATCACCTCCTATTACTGTTATAGCAGGTAAACCTCTCAAGTGATACAGCAATACCTCCCTGATAAAATCTACTTTTACCCTGGTATTGCTAGTTGCTGGCATGTAAACACCTACGAAACTAGCTCGACTGTCACCCCAGACACCATCCACCCTCACTACCCTCCCACTCCCCCTCTTCCCAACCCATGACACACAAGGGACTAGTCTCCTTTATCGCTACTGCTACCCCACCTTTCAATTGCAAACCACTGTTAACATACATCCGATATCCTTTCAACCTCAACTCACTTCCAGCCCTGTGGTTATGCTCTTGCAAAAAACAAATGTCAACATCAAACCTCCGCAAAATTCACACCAACCAAACTTTCTTGACCTCTGTCTTAAGGCCATTAACATTAAGTGTGACACATCTGAAAGTTATAGAAGGGGCAGCTTTCCCCTATGCCGCTGGGATTTACTCACTGCACCTTTCACATTAAGTGTACCTTTGTCACTCATTTTTTCCTGTGCATTCACCTCCCCCCTCCCCCTCCCACTGTGCAACTCAGGCTCGCCTCTGCCACTATGAGCCATCGGCTCCACCACACCTGCCCATGACTTCTTCCCCGGCCTCTGCCCCGGGGTGATGACCTCATCTATCTCTGACGCAGCAGTTCTATTCCTAGAACTTCCGCTTACACACATATCACTGTCAGTCGAATCCTCCTGGTGTACCTCCACAGCCACCACATGCTCCAGTCCTTTCTTACTCAAGGCTTTCTCCACGTTTTGTTGTTCCTCCAGCCCTCCATCCTCACATATACTTAGAACACCTTCTGCACAGGGCTCCTCCCCATCCAAAAAATCCTTGATCACATCCACCAATAAACCATCCTGGGTCGTAGCTTCCTGAACTAAAGACTCCTCAGGTGTCACCTGCATCTCCCCCGATGCCCCTGGGAGAGTGACACACATTTCCGCCGCCGCCACCTCCCTTTCGACCTCCTCACTCCAGAGGTCATTCCTCCATCCTCCCGAAGCACCAGAGCTAGGCACCAAATCACACGGCTGCAGAATCACAAATGGAGGCCCCAGAACTCGAGGAGCCTGCATCCTAGGACACTGGGCTGCCATGTGCTCGTAGGAGCTACACAAATGACATGTTTTCCTCTGACCAGCATAGTCCACAAAAAACTGTGTCCTATAACCGGCCATCGTAACGTAGGATGGTATGGGCCTTGTTAAAGACATTTTGAGGGTGCAAAAACCCTCCGGCAGCCCTTCATATGGCCCATCCCTCCACACTTCCATGGTTGCAGAATGCACTGTCCCATAATTGCTGAAAAACTCCTGTAGACCATATGCCATAGCCTTGAAGGGTACATTTCGTACCTTCACCCATGTGAAGTACTTAGAGACATCATGTAAAACGACATCCACCACTGAATTCACAATCAAGCATTGTTCCTGGTAATTCTCGACGATTCTTGTGTAGAAGCTGACTCGTACAAATTTCACAAAGATTCTTGTCAAACCATTCAGAGCGATGCATACAATTCCTCATTGGGAATGCCATATGCATCCCTTATGATGCCAGGGAGAAGGACGTTCATCGTAGCGCCACTTAATGTACCATGAACCAGCTCAATGCAGACAGTATTTATCCTCTGTCCTGTACGTTCCGCCATTTTGGTGTCCAAGTGAAAACAGGTAAACTGTGCAAAAACCAACTCAATCAGGAGCGTCTGCGCAGCACGTCCACATGGCCCGTAAGCGATGAGGACAATTCTGCCTCCTAATTAGCCAAAAATCAGGGTGAAATTCAAGGGTGTATGGCACATTTGCCAATTTTATGTGTAAAATAGCCTTTTTTTTATTCCTGTTAAATCATGATAAATAAATCTGAGATATTTTCTCCCGAACAGCTTCAGGATTTATTGACTGTTACATCTTATGGTGAGAATAGTACTCATTATATTCAGTTTGTGTGTGAGCAAGGTAGTCGCTACTGCCTCTGCTGCAAACAGTAAGGGGTTCCACCAAGTTCAGTCAACTGCAGGGGTATATAAAAATCCCTTGCAACAATTGTGACAAAATATACGTCGGCGAAACATCCAGAGACCAACACCTGCATTTCTGAACACCAATACGCCAACAGAATGGACAACTTGAAGAATGCATGTGTTTTAAACTTAGGTTTGTTAGGAAACATTTCAAGTTTCCTGACATGGGTCTAAGTCATATGATCAAAGAAAGGTATTTCTGTATCCCGTAACTTCAATCCCCCTTTACCTCAATAATCTGAGAAATGTACCCCCGTATCCCATAAGCCCAACCCTCTTTAAATGGAATTTCCGTACAGTTTATGAGGTACCCAAGATAGTTAAACTTAGCATATTGGTACTTGTAATCCAGTCTGTTAACAATTGAAGATTTTTCTAATTAAATCTTGTGTAATATGTCGCCGTGTGGATGCCAGATCCTATATGTACCCAGGTCCTCCACCATTGCCAAATGAGCAATTCGAGCTGTTTAGCAACGAACTCCGCCCGGCCGCAGTGTGGAAAATACTGTATATATTTTCCAGAAATACAGTAGTTATATGTAAATAGATGGCCATACTGTATTTAATAATATTTATGTCATAGAAAACGGAAAGCCTGCGTCTGCGCAGAAGGACAGTCACCATTGTTAATTTGAATTGGATACAACGTTAGTGTAATGGGAAGGAATTTTCGTGCTCTAGAGGTTAAAATTGGGCTGACACCTCTCAAACAGGAGGCAAAATTGTTGGATGTGCATTCCTGCATAACTTGAGATATCAGGCGACTGGACAAGACAGCTCCAGGAACCTCAGATAAGTCTGTTATGTTATAACTCTGGCCAGTTGTTATTTTCATGTATAGACAGTGAGGTTTTCTGAGTATGATACAACTTAATCTCCAGTCAAATTGGTGAGTGTTATGATTAAGATATATTCTCCTTCTGTTATATAAATGTGTGTATATACTATAATCCTTTTTTAATTTTAATATACAGTCCACAAATTTATATATTTACCAGCATTCCTGGTGATGTATATTTCATTTAATTAAAAGGTCCAGAGCAACTTGTGGATATGACAGTGGTAGGTATCGAAGGGGGACATTTTTTGCGACCTAGGTGTCCCAAATTCCTACTTGTCTAACTGATAAATAATAATTATCTATGTTCATTTACTGTTATGTATATAATGATACATTCAGATAAATGCAATTTTCCACATTTAATTTGCCCGTTGGTCCTTCTTGAACCAGAGGTAATTAGTGAAGTCATTAATTAGTTAATTACTTAATAATTATATGTGAAATGACAGAAGGAGGTGGATGTTAAGTTCACAAATTTACTTAATGTGTAGTGGATTATAATTATTACAATATTAATTTGGATAAGTCAAGTGTAGCTAATTATATTAATGTGTATATTAATTTTGCAAAGCCAAAGTGGCTAGGATTTATATTAATGTATTTGTATAACATTAATTTGATAAGATAATTCTGGCCAAGATTTATATCAGTGTATGTGTAATTGAAAAGCCAAGTGTAACTAATATTAATGTGTACCTGGAGTTTACCTGTATAATATTAATTTGCTATGCCAAATTCTGGCAAGGATTTATATTAATTTGTATAATAATTTTGATAAGCCAAGGCTGGCTAAAGGTTTGTATTAATGTACATTTGAAGTTTATATTATTTTCTTAAATGTAATTGCTAAGCTCAAGTAGCTAGGATTTATTTAAAGGTAAGTTGTACTATTTACCTTTATAAAGTGCATAATTTAGTACATAATCAGTGTTATTAAGTTGAATTTAATACATTGCATCATGGCTGAAAATGAGGAAATTAATATAGAAGACAAACATATGGAATATAGAGCAAAGAAAGCATCACTACAGGCTAGAAAAGTTCATGTAACCAAGGCATATAATAAATGTTTGGAATTAATGAATCAAGAAACTGTGAATACTGATGATTTAAAATTGTATTTAGATGCTTTAGGTAACAGATATGATTCATACAAATTATATTACAACAAATATGAAGGAGATTTGTTAGTAAACTGTGTAGATGAGACTGAAGTAGATCTCATGATTAATCAGTATTATGAATTAGAGGAAAAGATTCTTTCTTGTAAAAGTCAGGCCTTGAATAAATTAAAATGTGTAAACCAGGCAGTTAATCAGTCTGCTCCAACAAATAATATGTCTTATGTGTGTGTGTGACTCAACAATCAATATTTACACCAATAACTCACTACAGTTGTGACCGGGTGTGGAAGTGTGAATTGCTCATTACTCTAAAATTTGTTTATGATTGTAGCCATGTATAAACGCAAGTAACCATTCTTACAGTATTCATTACCTTTGTAACTTGTGAGTTCATTACCTTGTACCTAGTTCAGAATTCAAAACTTTGGGGCCCAGTCCCTGGACCCATTGTGTACCTCTATAATCTGTTAATACCTTTGTAACTTGTCATGATTGTGACTAGACCTACCTGGAGTTCATTACCTTTGTAAATTGTGAATTCATTACCTCTGTAACTTGCTCAGCCATCAAAACTTTGAGGCCCAGTCCCTGGACCCATTATGTACCTCTGTAATCTTTTGACTACCGCCCACAGGATGGGTATGGGGTGCATAATAAACATATTAAACTAACTTTGCCAAAACTCCCAGAACCTATGTTTACCTGTATTTAATCCTGGTGAAAATTGGGAGGAGTTTTGGTCAATTTTTAAAGCAGCTGTGCATGACAGGAGTGACCTAGCCTGTGTAACTAGATTATTTTACCCCAAAGGACAGGTAAGAGGAGATGCTCACATACTCATACAAGCCTTTCCCAATATAGATGACTCTTACAAGGAAGCAGTTGACTTGTTGAAGGTCACTTATGGTAATATAGGACAAAGTAGGTTGGATCTAGTGAATATCATTGTTAATTTAAAATCTCCAGATCACACTTACAAAGGTTTACAGCAGTTTAGAGTTAAACTGGAGAGCACTCTCAAAACTTTAAGTAATAAATACTATCTGAAGGAATCAGACTGGTTATTGAGTGCCATGGTACAAAATAAATTAAGCTGTAAAACACTTGAATGGATTTTCAAACAAATATCACAAGGGTTATTTTGGACTGGAGGAAATAAGACTAGGTCTACAAGAATTAATTGTGCAGTTGCAGACCAGCCAACCAACTCATTTTAAAGATGCAACACATAATAACTCTGAGGTATCTGTCAAGTTTCACAAAGGGAAACATTATCCCAATGGTAATAATCAAAATTCATTTCCTAAAAATAGTTGCATAGGTACATATCAAGTAGCAGGAATCAGAAATAATGATTCTCCACAAAGTAAGAAGAATAAGTACCCTCATAAGAGTAGACCAGTTAATAAGAAACCAGTCAGAGAAAAGAGAGATTGTCTTTTCTGCAAGGGTACTCATTTTTCTAAGAATTGCAATGCATACAATTCATGGAATGACAAAGTTGAAAGATTGGAGGAACTTGACAGATGTATCAGGTGTTTAGGTAATCACAATGTAAAGGATTGTCATGCCAAATTAAACAACTGTTATCAATGTCACAAAGGAAGACACCATATAGTCATGTGTAAAGGTCTATATGATAATGTTGATAATAATGATAATGTTGACAATCCTGACACAACAGTGGCTAATGTAAAAATTGCTGCTAATGTTAATAATGATGGTTTTGCTGAAGTAGCCTTACCTGTGTTACAGGTAAAAATTGATGATAAAAGGCATAAATAAAAAAATGTAAATGCATTATTGGACCAGGGATCCCAGCGTACTTTCATAAAACGTAAATGTCTTGATGGTATGAGAGTACAGATGGGAGATCCCACAACTTTAAAATTATCTGGTTTTCTCTCAGATAAAAGAGCTCAATTGTATTACACTGTTTATGTAACTGTCAGGTTGGGCAATGAGAAAAAACGTGTTAATGCAGTAATTGTAGATAGACTTCCAGAGAAAATATCTACAGTAGGGCTTAGTAAAGCTACAGAAACTCTCACATAATGTAAATTTAGCACCTTCTGGTGTAAGTGATGATTCTGCAGGCCCAATAAATATATGACTAGAGGAAACTACAAATACCATAACTGTGTGTCTTACTCATGAAATCGTACCCCAGTATAATTCTTCCATAGAGGATGGTGTTGAGCCAGTGCATAAATTGTGGGAATTAGACAGCATTGGAATAAATGTAAATGAAGAAAGTCCAGACGATTCTTTTACTCAGGAGCAATACCTGAGAGATGTAAAATTTGAATCTGGGCAATACTGGGTACGACTTCCGTGGAGACTGAACCATCCAGAATTGCCCACTAATTACAGAATGGCATATGGACAATTAAAGGCTCAGCTCCGCGAACTGAGTAAGACACCAGAATTGTTAACTGCCTATAATGATATAATTGCTGAGCAGTTAATTAATAAATTTATAGAAGAGGTACATCCTGAGCAAGCCAAAATTTATGGTCACTATTTACCACATCACGGAGTGAAGAAGGATTCTAAGACCACTCCTCTGAGAATTGTGTTTACTTGTAGTGCCAGGAGTAACAAAAACGTACCTAGTTTAAATGACTGTTTGATGACAGGTCCGTCGTTGACGGAAAAATTAGGAAATATCTTATTAAATTTCAGGGTTAAGAATTATGCCTTTATGGCTGACATAAGTAAAGCTTTCCTAAGAGTGGGTTTACAAGAGGCTGACCGGGATTGTACCCGCTTCTTATGGCCTGAGAATCCTATTGACCCACTTAGCCCTCTGAAAACCTTTCGCTTTAGGAGTTTACCTGGAGTTTACCTGGAGAGAGTTATGGGGGTCAACGCCCCCGCGGCCTGGTCTGTGACCAGGCTGCTACATCCAGTCCATTCCTACTTCAAGCGACGATAAATGCACACCTTAAAACGTATGGAAAGTCCACTGAGTAAAGTAATGAGGAAACAATTATATGTGGACAATTTCCTGGGTGTGACGTCATCTGAAGAGGAACTGTTAATGACAGTGCAAATATGCCTCTGAGGGAATGGAATAGTAATTCGTCCAAATTAAAGAACAAAATAAGTAAAGATTACCCTGGAGATGAAGTGCCAAAATGTAGTAATGTATTGGGATAAACTTGGGATACTGAGAGAGATTTGTTAATGTTAAAACCTAATAATTACAGTATACCCAATAAATTAACTAAGAGAGTCTTGCTTGCTGAAGTTCCCAAATGTTTTGATCCACTAGGTTTAGTGTCACCCCTTACTATAAGAGGGAAATTATTAATTCAGGAAGCATGGAAACTTAAATGTGCTTGGGATGAAATTCTACCTGAGGAATTCATTAACAGGTGGGATGAATTAATTGGTGATTATGAGAAAATTCCAATGTTGGAGTTCCCATGCCAGGTGGCTAATCCAAATGGGAAAAATGTACTCCACATTTTTTGTGATGCTTCAAAATTGGCATATGGAGCAGTTGCTTACCTTCAATGTAATAGTGTTATTTCTCTTGTTATGTCTAAGGCTAAAGTGTCTCCAATTAAATCACGTACCTTACCTCAATTGGAATTAACAGCCATTTATGTATGTGTCAAATTAGCTAATTATATAAGAAATAAGTTGCAGGAGGTAAATATTAGCGACACTGTGATTTGGTCTCATAATGACGCATCCTTACAATGGATTCGTAATGGAAACAGTAAAATTGTGTACGTACAAAACAGAGTCGCTGAAATTAATCAGATGCAAGAGAAGTATAATAGTTTGGGTCAGCATATGTTAACATTTAATCATATACCTGGTGAGGAGAATCCAGCTGATTTCTTGTCTCGAGGTTTATCTTATGCTAAATTTGTATATGCTGCATCATGGTTTAAAGGACCGAGCTGGTTGGTAAATAAAGCTAATTGGCCTGTACAAAAGGCATATATTGCTCATGTTGAAATTACTGTGACCACCGCTCCAATAGTTTGTCCTTCATTAGCCATTGATATAAATAGGTATTCTTCTTTACCCAAACTAATCAATGTAACTAAGTTGGTGTTTAACTTTCTAAACAAGATGAATATTTCATTTAAGTTTTCACATCCTCTTGAATATTGGATAAAGAGGGTACAGGAGGAAATCTATGGAAATGAGATTAAATTGATAATGGAAAGAAAAATTGTGAAAGGTTCCATGATAGAGAAATTGGGGCTGTATTTAGAAAACAATGTAATTAGGTGCAGAGGTAGGTTACAGAATGCTGAATTGAGTGATTATGCTAAACACCCTATCTTACTGCCCAAAACTCATCATCTAACAAATTTAATTGTTCTAAATGCCCATAAAAATGTAATGAATGGTGGGGTACAAGCTACCTTAAATTGTATTAGGGAAACTTTCTGGATTCCACAAGGACGGCAAAGTGTTAAAAGGGTGATTAAATCTTGTGTAATATGTCGCCGTGTGGATGCCAGATCCTATATGTACCCAGGTCCTCCACCATTGCCAATTGAGCAATTTGAGTCGTTTAGCAACGAACTCCGCCCGGCCGCAGTGTGGAAAATACTGTATATATTTTCCAGAAATACAGTAGTTATGTGTAAATAGATGGCCATACTGTAATAATATTTATGTCATAGAAAACGGAAAGCCTGCGTCTGTGCAGGACAGTCGCCATTGTTAATTTGAATTGGATACAACGTTAGTGTAATTGGAAGGAATTTTTGTGCTCTAGAGGTTAAAATTGGGCTGACACCTCTCAAATAGGAGGCGAAATTGTTGGATGTACATTCCTGCATAACTTCATATATCAGGCGACTGGACAAGACAGCTCCAGGAACCTCAGATAAGTCTGTTATGTTATAACTCTGGCCAGTTGTTATTTTCATGTATAGACAGTGAGGTTTTCTGAGTATGATACAACTTAATCTCCAGTCAAATTGGTGAGTGTTATGATTAAGATATATTCTCCTTCTGTTATATAAATGTGTGTATATACTATAATCCTTTTTTTAATTTTAATATACAGTCCACAAATTCATATATTTACCAGCATTCCTGGTGATGTATATTTCATTTAATTAATACGTTCAGAGCAACTTGTGGATATGACAGTGGTAGGTATCGAAGGGGGACATTTTTTGCGACCTAGGTGTCCCAAATTCCTACTTGTCTAACTGATAAATAATAATTATCTATGTTCATTTACTGTTAAGTATATAATGATACATTCAGATAAATGCAATTTTCCACAACATAGATCTGAGGCTGACTGAATGAGGTATTCATAAATTATCGTATGAAAATACATAAATTTTCACAATTTCCTCCGTAAGATTGGCAAAGTGACATCTACACAACCCAATTTCAATAAAAGAAAATTGATCTAAATAAGAGATACCAGAATTAAGGGTTTGAAGCTGAGCAGAAGAGGCATTCTTCATTTGCTACATAGAAACCAGAATTTTTAATAAAATTTGAAAATTACAACTTATACAGCCTAAAATCAATGTGAAACTTCATTTTCACAAAACTCACTATCACTGAAAATTTGCAACCGATCAGCACAGTCATTCTTTGGTTCTTCATCGTGATTCCCAGTTTATTAACTGTTATTAAATTAGCAAATTTCGATTTTCACAACCTGAACTAATAGGGTGCCATTCTATCCATTAGACACATCAGCCATTAAATATTCATAAAAACATAAAAATGAAGGAACACTGTAGTTGGCTCATCCATACCTGACTATGGAACTGAACTTCTCCAGGCTGAGGGACTGACAACCTCAAATCTACGACTTCAAGGGTAATGGACTGATTACATCGTCTTCACATCTCTACTGTTCCTGCCTATTTTCTGTATTCGACTGAAGAAGCCTACTGTGTAGGCGAAACGTTTCGGAATGAAGTTGCCTAACTGTTGCCTATGTGTCTTACCTACCAACCTGTCGGTATTGTATACCATTTTGATATTCAACCTATCTGTGGAAAATACTGTATATATTTTCCGGAAATACGGTAATTTATAGGTAAATAGATGGCCTATACTGTATTTAATAATATTTGTCATAGAAAACGGAAAGCCTGCGTCTGGGCAGGAGACTCTCCATCTTGGTTTTGAATTTTGTATAAACGTTGGTATAATGGGAAGAATTTTTCGTGCTCTAGAGGTTAAAATTGTGCTGACACCTCTCAAATAGGAGGCGAAATTGGTGGATATGCATTCCTGCATAACTTGAGATATCAGGCGACTGGACAAGACCTCTCCAGGAACCTCAGATAAGCTCTCTAGATTTGTGTGTAATTCTGGCCAGCATTATTTTCATAGATTTAGTTCGAGTGAGGTTTTCTGAGTATGATACACATTAATCTCCAGTCAAACTGGTGAGTGATATTAAGATATATTTTCCTTCTGTTATGTATATGTGAATTTATATATAATCATTTTTTAATATACAGTCCACAAATTTATTTATTTACCAGAATTCCTGATGTATATTTCATTTAATTAATAGGTCGAGAGCAACTTGTGGTTATGACAGTGGTAGGTATCGAAGGGGGACATTTTTGCGACCTAGGTGTCCCAAATTCCTACTTGTCTATGTAACATTGATAAATAATAATTATCTTTGTTATCATTTACTGTTATGTACATAATTAGTTACATTCAGATAAATGCAATTTTCCACACTATCCCTTCAAGGGAGGTTCCTTGATGCTGGTGAGGGGCTCTTGATCTAGGGAACTGGATCTGTGCTCCAGTTCCCTGAATTAAGCCTGAATGTCTTCCATCCCCCCCACATGTGCTCCCCCATGATTATAATAATAATCGTCCAACCTATATTTAAAACTACCCAAGGTTCTTACCTCCAGTGATACTACCTAGGAGTTTGTTTTACTTTTCTACAACTCTATTGCCAAACCAGTATTACTCTATACCCTTTCTAAATCTAAATTTTTCGGACTTGAATTCACTGCCGCAAGTGCTGCTTTGGTCGCATAATTTCAGCACATTATTGATATATCCTTTATCCCTTTTTCCAGTTGTACACTTCTATCATATCCCCCTAATTCTACGACTTTCTAGAGTGTGTACATTCAGCGCCTTCGGTCTATCTTTGTAGGAAAAGTTTCTGGCAAGTGGGATCAACTTTGTCATCATTCTCTGTATATATTCCAGTGCATTTATGTCCATTCTGTAATACGGAGACCAGAGATGAGAAGCATAATCTAAATAACGCCTAATCAAAAATATATAAAGTTGAAGTATAATCATTTTGGAGAAACAATCCTCTTAGCATTTGTGCACTGTTGCTGGCTTTAAATTTGAAGAGGCATGCTAAATTTATTTCAGAGAAAATAATGCTACACCATTTTATAAACAAAGCTGACAAATTGGCATCTACACACTTCAGTGAGAATCCTAAGTGTCTTCTGAGGATACATAAATTTTGAAAGTTTGAAGCCAACCAGGAGAGGCTTTTTCAAGTTATCGCACGGAAGCCAAAATCGGACATTAATGGTGTATATAAGCAGCACTGTATGACCCTGGTGGTTTAGCGCTTAGTTTTGATACTAATAATCATAGTGGTGTACATAAAATTTACCAGAGAGTACCTGCACGGCCTAATCCTTGCATGAAGAAGTCTCTAGGTTGGTTAAGTTTGTCAGGAAAAGGGACAAGTGTTTCCTGACATGGGTCTTAGTCATATGATGACCCGCAGCTGGAGCTTTTGGTCATCTGACCGAGGCCTTATGCTGGCTTACCGGTCCACCCCTTTAAAAAATATATTCCAAATTATTACTGCCCAAGTTATACTAGACACTACCTAACTGTACACTATTCATCTAACTAGTGAGTACAGTTAATTATTCTTGCTGGGCAAGAGTTAAACCCATGTTCTGTCAGTTGTGAACCAGACGCTTTACTATTGTGTTAGAGGCATTGTTATACAATAATTTTTTTTAAATGTAAACAATGGCCACGACTTAACTTTATTACTCCTATAAAAAAACTATTATATACACATACTCTATATAATAAAATTCTGCAACTGAGAGTGAATGTAAGTAGTCAAGAGTTTCCAGCCATTATTTATTTCGCTAACCTGACTCCTTACTTGCTCTTAGATGCAAAAATTACGACACAGTAAAACAGATTATAAACCTAAGGATGAAAAAAAAACCACGAGGTAGAGATATGTAAGAGTTAAAGATAAGTCGAGTTAGTTAGGAAGGAGATAGGGATGAAGCAGAGAAATATTGGTAATGTTTGGCAGCTGTGTGAGAGTGGTGATGGGAGAAGCTCACACAACTACTCCAGTCTGTTGGAGCTGTAGTAGCTGTGATATTCTCTCTCTATATACCTCTCCTCGTGTGAAAATTTAGCAAAGTTGGTAGGGCGGTGGAAGGGACTAAAAAAGCCATCTCGGAGTCTTGAGAATAGCAGTTTAGTTGAGATGTGGCAGCCTACACATGTACAGGTTACAGGTAAGGGACCTTCTAAGGCTTGTGTTATCAGGTGTTACACCGTTACCTCTGCAAAAAAAAAAATGCTGTGGTAACTTTGCTGAAATAATTCTTTAATGTCTGTCATAAGGAAGAAAAATATACTTAATATGTATACGCCAGGTTTTATTTCGCTACAATAAGTCACAAGTGAAAAGTAAGTTTAATAAGGCACAGGTAGGTAGGTATATATAAGTACAGTTATACCTAATAACATATGCGTAAATTACTTGGGATATCCCCACAAAAAGTCAAGTGACTTACTTCCATATAGATTTTATTGAGATTATTTATCCTGGAAAACTAATAGCCACTATGCCTTTTTTGTCAGAAATAAATTTTTCTTAGGCTTTGCATAAATAGCACAAAATTTGGTTTATAATTAAAGGATGCTCCTCGGCGGAAATTAACTTTATATTTTTCGATACGTAAAAATTATCTATTGTATAAAATTATTTTGGGAGATAGTTTTTTTTTCACAAGCCGCACGTCTGAGCCAATCACCATTTAATATTTGCACCTGGCCAATCACAACCAACGTAAATAAATATGCAGAGGACGTAAACGTAAAGACGTATGACGTAAATACCGATGGTGGAGTAAGGTTATGTTAGGTTGGGTTAAGAGGGCTTCATTAGGTTTAGGTTCTTACCATTTCCACAACACAGTACTAATATAAAATCCACTCTGTACTGTACAGTTTAAATTATATTTTATCACAAAATCTGAAGAAGAGCAACATTAAATTATTACCCTAAATGTTTATAATTGTTTAGTTAACATTCGTGAACCTATTGTAAGGTTATCCTCCCTTTAATGTTGATGTCAGTAACTCGGTTTACTTTATTCCTATTGTATCTTTTAGCTGTAACCGATTTTCACACAGATGAGTTACTTAGCTTTTTTAACTTCTAAGGTTATATCCATGATTAATTCCTACAGTAACTTACTGCTAGGCTTTAAATAATAAGATATTACAAGGATTCCAGTGGAAATAAGTCACTTTGACTTTTTTTTTTGGTTATCCTAGGTAATTTACACGTACAAAAACACAAGAAAGAAGGAACACTGCAGCAGTGTTTATTTCTGTTTGTATGTTAAACTGTGTATGATAACTGTATTTGTGTGCCTGTACCTAAATAAAACTTGCCAATTATCTTGAGAGCACACAAGTTAAGGGTATGTAGGCTAATTTAACCTAGGATAATACAATAGTTCAAAAAAATGTAAGATTATAGTCTTTTAAGTTGCACTGTTTCCCAATGAAAGCAAGTTAAATTGTTTGACTTTATATTATCATAGGTTAAATCTGCATAATGTACATGTGTGCCCTCATACCATTGTAAAAATTATTATATGTATGTTATGTACCTGAAGCCTAAATGAAAACTTCATATACATGGTATGTTCCCCATGGTAATGATTGTTAATTTAAAAGGCGGACTATAATTAGTTTAAAAACGTCAGCAAGCAAAAATAGCCCCTCCATAATGGAGCTACAGGAATGCAGTAACAAAACCAAGTAATCATTTCCTCTGGAAATGTTATAAGATTATATATTTTGTTAATTATACTGTATTGCTATAGTTTACGACTACTACTAGGCAGAATTCTGGCAATACATAGTTTATATTTTATAATACATACAACACATGTACACCAAGGGATAAATATTTCTTGTGCAAATTGTCATTCTGGGAGATATTAGTGAAAAATAGTACATTAATTTTGGATGCACAGCACACCTGTGCCAATCATCACTTAATACTGAGTCCTGTCTCACGCCTGGCCAAACGAAAACAGACACATGTACTGATGGCAGAGTAAGGTTAAGTTACATTAATAATAATTATGTAGAAATAAAGATATAAGTGCATGTACAAGGTATACAGGCCTAGCTGACATCAGTGACACTACTATATAGAAAGTCCCTTATTATGCAGAGCATTTTGGACAAATTAAGTAAATTTTATCACAGGATGCAATCCACACCAGTCGACTGACACCCAGGTACCCATTTTACTGATGGGGGAACAGGGACAACAGGTGTAAGGAAGCATGCCTGATGTTTCCACCCTTGCCAGGAATCGAACCATGGACCCTCACTGTGTGAAATGATAGCTTTGCCTACCAGGCCCTGGGCCACCTTTATTTTATGTTGGGTTAGATGGGTTGCATTACGTTAGGTTATATTTTTTACTGTCTGCACAACAAAATATCTCTAATGTAAATGCATCTTAATATTGTATAATTCACACTATAAATAATGGCCTACTTTTACCAAT
The DNA here is from genome assembly GCF_038502225.1 of Cherax quadricarinatus. Classification (NCBI taxonomy): domain Eukaryota; kingdom Metazoa; phylum Arthropoda; class Malacostraca; order Decapoda; family Parastacidae; genus Cherax; species Cherax quadricarinatus. The sequence continues at coordinate 14,963,039 of NC_091334.1, forward strand.
TTATATAGTATACTTTTATTAAGATACTTTGAATAAACCAGTGTGTTTTCATTATTTTAATTTATTAAGTATAATGATTATTGCTTTATTCTTTTAATATTTACTTGTGCTTTTAAATATGTTGTTTCATCTTACAATAATGGTTGAATTAATTGCTCTTACAGTAGATAAATAACTGTAGCAAGAAATGATTATATTCCTATGGTTGAAACCAGGTACAGTACATATATAATACATTCAGGTTAAGGTTAAGATGCAAACCAATGCCTAGGACATTTTTAGTGAAGAAACATTTCTAACCTAGACCCATGATATATAGTAGATAGCTCTCAGGTGACTTATCCACAACCTCGCTGCAGCTTCTCATCAGAGCTCACCACAACTTTTTGAATAATTTGTCTATTTACCTATTAGATATATATGCATGTTTTCTATCCCATATACAGTAGGAGTAATCAAGGTCCTCAGAAATTAGAGCTGATGAATGGAGCCCTTCTTTTAATGTGCCCATCAAGCAGGATAAGATGAGGATAATTGTCCCAGGGAATGGGAGAAATTTGTCACTGATGCCACCAAGGCTGGCACAGAGGTCCTTGATTTTTGTCTATCTAGTGAATTCATTGTAAACATTGTGGTATCCTTTGGCTTGGTAGGAAACTCACTTGCTTCTATCTGTCTGTTTCTCTCTGTGTCTGTCTGTCTCTCTGGTTTAAGCCCATGTTGGGTGGAAACATTTGGGCATGTTTCCTAACACCTGCTGTCCCTGTTCACCTAGCAGTAAGTTGGTACCTGGGTGTTAGCCAACTGGGGTGGGAGGGACAAGATTGAAGGACTTCAATGGAAACGAATTCATTTGGTAACGGCACTCGAACAGCCTTCCGCAACGAATTAAGTTCGTAACTCGAGGTACCACTGTATATGTATATACGTGTATACGAAAATACCTAGTTAGACAAATATTGTAGCCAGCTGGCTCAGTGGCTTACACGCTGACCTGGAGTTTTAAAACTCACTTGTCACAAGTTGAATCCTCACCCATACCATGGTTAAAATGGTAAATGAATATCATCAATCTGAAAAACAACAGGCCACAAATATAAATTAATAAGAAAATGAAGCCAAAGAGATAAGAATTTTTTATTTACAGGCTGTACAATGTGTTTCAGACCTATGTGTAGAATAAACTAACAATGTTAAATGGGAAAACTTTTTTCAGTTGAACCCTTTCTTTTACACATATATACTTAGGTACATGTATGCTACCTCCATACCATTACCCCCAAACTGGGGGTAATGATAGAGTAATGGTAGAGTAATGCTCTCTCTAGACTCTAGAGAGAGCATTACTCTACCATTACCCCCAGTTTGGGAACCACTGAGCATAAAGAATAATGTAAATTAGATTAGTCCGTTTCAGACCCCCAAAAATACACTTACAAAAGGACTTAGAAAAATACACTTACATAATTGTTCGAGTTGGGAGCTGTTCAAAACTCGAGGTACCACTGTATAGGTTTATATACAAGTTGAACTCTGCCTGTCAGCAGGGAGGGGGGGAAGGCTAATTAAGGTTAACTTAGTCTCTTGCAATTAAAAGAAAGGGTGGTCCTAGAACAGCTCGGTTCTCTCCTACTTCCCTTACAGGTAAAAAGCTTAAAAAAAAAAAAAACTCCAAAAAAAAAACACTCCCATGTTGAAGGCTGTGGCTGACTTTATGTCCAGGTCCCTGGTGATTGTAAATGTTGACTTAGTAGGAATATGATTGTTAGCAGTGGCATATGGCTTAAAGAGCTGAATAACCAAACTGTTCCAGTGCTTTGTAAATATTAACATGTTAAGCATCATGAGGAAGGATTCCAGTTGTGTTTTGAACAGTGGGGCGTTTCCTTTCTTCATAGTCTGAGAGTTGCTGCTGCTTTTTCTCTAATGATAAGATTACATAAGATTACTATATGACTCACCTGCATTCCATGGTAATTAGGTCCTTGTGGTGGTGATACTCTATCTGATCTGGGAAAATTTCCTGATACGAGTGATACTTATGATTGTTTGGGTAGGCTTTTCACAGGCTTACCAGTTCACACTGTAAAAAAGGAAAAAAAAATCACGATGTGATTTGTAATTAGTCTTATAGAGTAACTGCAAAAAAAAAATTTCTTGTCATATGTAGTCTTTAACATCACATATGATTGAACATCAGTAATTCATTTACAGCTTACAGCTTTTCAATAAAAAAAAATAGTGCGTCATTTCAATTGGTTATATTAATATAAACTTTCTGTCTATTGCATTATCACTCGCCTCATTATCAATCAGAATGCTTGTCTTATCACTTTGTGTACTACCACCAGGAGCATTCAGCCTTGTTGATAAATATGATGTTACATGTGCAATGTCTGAGTAACTTCATTGAGACTTAGTGCTCCTGGAAAGTGAAACATCTCTCAAAGGATACCTAGGTGCTGCAAATGTCTTATTCATCAACTCGTTGGTATTATATATCATGATCTTAAAACCCACAAACCCACACACAGACCCTGTCACTCAATTTTGAATAACCTCTTTACCCAGGGTATATATACATACACAGGTGTGCGTTTGTGTGTGTGTATATAATTTTTTTTTTCCAACAAGTCGGCCGTCTCCCACCGAGGCAGGGTGAACCAAAAAGAAAGAAAAAATCCCCAAAAAGAAAATAATTTCATCATCATTCAACACTTTCACCTCACTCATACATAATCACTGTTTTTGCAGAGGTGCCCAGAACACAACAGTTTAGAAGCATATACGTATAAAGATGTATTGTACAACATATCCCTCCAAACTGCCGATATTCCAACCCCTCCTTTAAAGTGCAGGCATTGTACTTCCCATTTCCAGTACTCAAGTCCGGCTATACAAAAATAATCGGTTTCCCTGAATCCCTTCACTAAATATTACTCTGCTCACACTCCAACAGCTCGTCAGGTCCCAAATACCATTCGTCTCCATTCACTCCTATCTAACACGCTCACGCATACTTGCTGGAAGTCCAAGCCCCTCGCCCACAAAACCTCCTTTACCCCCTCCTTCCAACCTTTTCGAGGACGACCCCTACCCCTCCTTCCTTCCCCTACAGATTTATACGCTCTCCATGTCATTCTACTTTGATCCATTGTCTCTAAATGACCAAACCACCTCAACAACCCCTCTTCAGCCCTCTGACTAATACTTTTATTAACTCCACACCTTCTCCTAATTTCCACACTCCGAATTCTCTGCATAATATTTACACCACATATTGCCCTTACAGGACATCTCCACTGCCTCCAACCGCCGCCTTACTGCAGCATTTACAGCCCAAGCTTCACACCCATATAAGAGTGTTGGTACCACTATACTTTCATACATTCCCTTCTTTGCCTCCATAGATAATGTTTTTTTTTGTCTCCACATGTACATACCTCAATGCACCACTCACCTTTTTTCCTTCATCAATTCTATGGTTAACCTCATCCTTCATAAATCCATCCGCCAACACGTCAACTCCCAAATATCTGAAAACATTCACTTCCATACTCCTCCTCCTCCAGTTTGATATCCAATTTTTCTTTATCTAAATCATTTGATACCCTCATCAGCTTACTCTTTTCTATGTTCACTTTCAACTTTCTACCTTTACACACACCCAAACTCGCCCACTAACCTTTGGAACTTTTCTTTAGTATCTCCCATAAGCACAGTATCATCAGCAAAAAGTAACTGTGTCAATTCCCATTTTGTATTTGATTCCCTATAATTTAATCCCACCCCTCTCTACAACACCTAGCATTTACTTCTTTTACAACCCCATCTATAAATATATTAAACAGCCATGGTGACATTACACATCCCTGTCTAAGACCTACTTTTACCGGGAAGTAGTCTCCCTCTCTTCTACACACCCTAACCTGAGCCTCACTATCCTCATAAAAGCTCTTTACAGCATTTAGTAACTTATTACCTATTCCATATACTTGCAACATCTGCCACATTGCTCCCCTATCCACTCTATCTTGTGCCTTTTCTAAATCCATAAATGCAATGAAAATTTCTCTACCTTTATCTAAATATTGTTCACATATATGCTTCAATGTAAACACTTGATCTACACATCCCCTACCCACTCTAAAACCTCCTTGCTCATCCGCAGTCCTACATTCTGTCTTGCCTCTAATTCTTTCAATAATAATGTTACCATACACTTTACCTGGTAAATTTGGTAAACTTACTCCTCTATAATTTTTACAGTCCCTTTTGTCCCCCTTCCCTTTATATAAAGGAATTATACATGCTCTCTGCCAATCCCTAGGTACCTTCCCCTCTTTCATACATTTATTAACCCTGCTTTTAACATTTCTGTCATGATCCCGTCAGTTCCAGCTGCTTTACCCCCTTTTATTCTATGCAATGCCTCGCGCACCTCCCCCACACTCACATCCTGCTCTTCTTCACTCCTAAAAGATGGTATACCTCCCTGGCCAGTGCATGAAATTACTGCCTCCCTTTCTTCATCAACATTTAAAAGCTCCTCAAAATAATCCCACCATTACCCAATACCTCCATCTCCCCATCTACTAACTCCCCTACTCTGTTTTTAACTGGCAAATCCATTCATTCCCTAGGCTTTCTTAACTTGTTTATCTCACTCCAAATTTTTTTCTTATTTTCATCAAAATTTTTTGACAGTGCCTCTCCTACTCTATCATCTGCTCTCCTTTTACACTCTCACCACTCTCTTCCCTTTTCTTTTACTCTCCATATACTCTGTTCTTCTTATAACACTTTTGCTTTGTAAAAATGTTTCATAAGCTACCTTTTTCTCTTTTATCACACCCTTCATCATTCCACCAATCACTCCTCTTTCCTCCTGCACCCACCCTCCTATAACCACAAACTTCTGCTCCACATTCTAATACTGCCTTTTTAAAACTATTCCAACCCTCATCAACCCCCCCCCCTCCACTACTCATACTTGCACTAGCCCACCTTTCTGCCAATAGTTGTTTATATTTCACCCTAACTTCCTCTTCCTTAGTTTGTATACTTTCACCTCTCTTACTTGCTATTGCCATTTTCCTTTTGTCCCATCTACCTCTTAGCCTCACTATCCTCGTAAAAAACTCTTCACTGCTTTCAGTAACCTACCTCCTACACCATACACTTGCAACATCTGCCACATTGCCCCCCTATCCACCCTGTCATACGCCTTTTCCAAATCCATAAATGCCACAAAGGCTAAAGAGGTCTTTGTGGCATTTATGGATTTGGAAAAGGCGTATGACAGGGTGGATAGGGGGGCAATGTGGCAGATGTTGCAAGTGTATGGTGTAGGAGGTAGGTTACTGAAAGCAGTGAAGAGTTTTTACGAGGATAGTGAGGCTCAAGTTAGAGTATGTAGGAAAGAGGGGAATTTTTTCCCAGTAAAAGTAGGCCTTAGACAAGGATGTGTGATGTCACCGTGGTTGTTTAATATATTTATAGATGGGGTTGTAAGAGAAGTAAATGCGAGGGTCTTGGCAAGAGGCGTGGAGTTAAAAGATAAAGAATCACACACAAAGTGGGAGTTGTCACAGCTGCTCTTTGCTGATGACACTGTGCTCTTGGGAGATTCTGAAGAGAAGTTGCAGAGATTGGTGGATGAATTTGGTAGGGTGTGCAAAAGAAGAAAATTAAAGGTGAATACAGGAAAGAGTAAGGTTATGAGGATAACAAAAAGATTAGGTGATGAAAGATTGAATATCAGATTGGAGGGAGAGAGTATGGAGGAGGTGAACGTATTCAGATATTTGGGAGTGGACGTGTCAGCGGATGGGTCTATGAAAGATGAGGTGAATCATAGAATTGATGAGGGAAAAAGAGTGAGTGGTGCACTTAGGAGTCTGTGGAGACAAAGAACTTTGTCCTTGGAGGCAAAGAGGGGAATGTATGAGAGTATAGTTTTACCAACGCTCTTATATGGGTGTGAAGCGTGGGTGATGAATGTTGCAGCGAGGAGAAGGCTGGAGGCAGTGGAGATGTCATGTCTGAGGGCAATGTGTGGTGTGAATATAATGCAGAGAATTCGTAGTTTGGAAGTTAGGAGGAGGTGCGGGATTACCAAAACTGTTGTCCAGAGGGCTGAGGAAGGGTTGTTGAGGTGGTTCGGACATGTAGAGAGAATGGAGCGAAACAGAATGACTTCAAGAGTGTATCAGTCTGTAGTGGAAGGAAGGCGGGGTAGGGGTCGGCCTAGGAAGGGTTGGAGGGAGGGGGTAAAGGAGGTTTTGTGTGCGAGGGGCTTGGACTTCCAGCAGGCATGCGTGAGCGTGTTTGATAGGAGTGAATGGAGACAAATGGTTTTTAATACTTGACGTGCTGTTGGAGTGTGAGCAAAGTAACATTTATGAAGGGATTCAGGGAAACCGGCAGGCCGGACTTGAGTCCTGGAGATGGGAAGTACAGTGCCTGCACTCTGAAGGAGGGGTGTTAATGTTGCAGTTTAAAAACTGTAGTGTAAAGCACCCTTCTGGCAAGACAGTGATGGAGTGAATGATGGTGAAAGTTTTTCTTTTTCGGGCCACCCTGCCTTGGTGGGAATCGGCCGGTGTGATAATAAAAAAAAATAATAACCTCTTAGTCTAACTGTAGCTACAACTAAATAATGATCCGATATATCAGTTGCCCCTCTATAAACATGTACATCCTGAAACCTACCCATCAACATTTTATCCACCAATATATAATCTAACAAACCACTTTCATTACGTGCTAAATCATACCTTGTACATTTATTTATCCTCTTTTTCATAAAATATGTATTATTACCAAACCTCTTTCTACACACAGCTCAATTAAATGCTACCCATTTCCATTTACCCTTGGGACCCCAAATTTACCTATTACTCCCTCCACAACATTTTTACCCACTGTAGCATTGAAATCCCCAAGCACAAGTACTCTCACACTTGGTTCAAAACTCCCCACACACTCAGCATTTCCCAAAATCTCTCTCCTCTACACTTCTCTCTTCTTCAGGTGCATATACGCTTACTATAACCCACTTTTCACATCCAACTTTTATTTTACTCCACATAATCCTTGAATTAATACGTTTATACTCCCTCTTTTCCTGCCATAGCTTATCCTTCAACATTATTACTACTCCTTCTTTAGCTCTAACTCTATTTGAAACCCCTGACCTAACCCTATTTACTTCTCTCTACTGAAACTCTCCCACCCCCTTCAGCTTTGTTTCACTTAAAGCCAGGACATCCAGCTTCTTCCCATTCATAACATCCATAATCATCTCTTTCTTATCATTTGCACAACATCCATGCACATGCTGAGAGGTGTATATCTGCAAGCACAAAGGTGTATATGTATCTGTTTATGTACAGATATGCACCTCTTGACTATTGGTATCCTTGACTATTAGTATTCAGATGAATTTCAGCCTCTTTGACCCACATGCAGTTGTTAGGCCTTGAATGTGAGAAACTAATTAACTTCATTTGCTAGCATTTCCTATTGCTGCACATTGCAGTCTGATGCTGTGGTATGGTGACTGAGGCCTGATGGCTAGGAGGTACAGGATGTTGTATTTAGGAGTACATTTTCCAATGTTCAACACTATCCAAGAGAAGGACAATACAATAGGATGGTCCTGAACCCAGAAGGCAATAAGGGTGCATTATGGGGAGGCGGGTAATGAGTTTACTGATGTGGTGGAGTTTACTGATTTGGTGCATATACAAGGCAGCACTGTGCAAAAGATTGGCCCCTGAATTGTATCCTACAATGTTTTGTGTATGTGATGGATATGGGACTAAAATGAAATGGTTACAAAATACATTGAATGCCATTTTAAATGTTTGAACTCTTTGTCGACTCAAGAGGGAGAGTACCCTGATGATAAAAAGCTCTTGTACATAGCTGGGCTCTCCTTCATAGCATTAAACCTGATTACCTTGCATTCCTCAGATGCTGCATGATCCCTCTTTATTCAGGTTAAATACGCAATTTTTTTTTACAGACATGTTTTATGATTTCCGCAATTTTTGTGTTTAGTACATTTTAGGTGTACAGTTCTGACCACTTACTGAGATTTGAAATATGACAACCTAACACTTTCTTCTTTGTCTCTCTAAGAGATGGGGACAGGGAGAGAGGGATGGGGGAGAGAGGGATGGGGAGGGGGAGATGGGGGACAGTGGGAGAGATGGGGGACAGTGGGAGGCAGTGGGAGAGATGGGAGACAGTGGGAGAGATGGGAGACAGTGGGAGAGATGGGAGACAGTGGGAGAGATGGGAGACAGTGGGAGAGATGGGAGACAGTGGGAGAGATGGGAGACAGTGGGAGAGATGGGAGACAGTGGGAGAGATGGGAGACAGTGGGAGAGATGGGAGACAGTGGGAGAGATGGGAGACAGTGGGAGAGATGGGGGACATGGAGAAAGATGGGAACAGAGATATAGACAGAAGGCAACAGATTGTTGCCCAGTGAGCCATGTGTAGGCAGAAATATAACCTATCCCGTTGTAGATCGGGGAGAAAGCGATATGGTCTTCAATGCGCTACATGTCGCTATTTTTTTCCAAATATACTAACCTGTAATTAATATATATATATATATATATATATATATATATATATATATATATATATATATATATATATATATATATATATATATATATATATATATATATATATATACTTAGCCGCAGTAGCTCTTGTTATTTATTCTTTTGGCGTAACACCAAATCTGAGGGGAAGGAGTGATACTGTATTTTTCATGGGCTTTTAAAAAGTTTTTGGCAATTGTTTGGACTAATATTTCTTTTTCTTTTCAGTACAAAAAGCAAGAAATCTCAACTACAAAGGCAAAAATGGTGAGTAACTTGTGTATTTTCAATATGAAATATTTTGATTACTATATGCTGTATGTAACTGTGAGTAAGACTTCAGTGAAAGCTGTGTGGTGCTTGAAGCTAGATGTGTCATATTAGAAACTTGTCTAGCAGCAACCCCGCTCTCAGCACCCCCTTCCTCCCACATGCACTCAAATGTGGCACTAGAACTTGTCTAGCTGTTTACTTGTAGACAGTTCCAAGGGTCACTGCCCCTGCAGCCTAGTCCCAGACCAGTCCTCCATGTTGACAGCCTGATCAGTTGAGCTGTTGGTGTGGACTGCTGACAGTCCAACAAGGCACTACAGGCCAACTGATCAGGAATTTTCAAGTTCCTCCTAAAGACTGCTAGGGGTCTGTTGATAATTTTCCTTGTGAATGAAACGGGGTGTTGAAAAACCTTCGTCCTTTTACTCTTATTGAGTCACTTCTTAATGTACTTATTAGTCACCTGCTTTCATTGGGGATATTTTACATCTTTCGAGGCACATTTCGATGGTCAGATCTGGGAATAATCCCTCGAGAGTTTTCTAGGTATAAATTATGATACGTCTTGTCGCCTTCACAGTCTAGCAGCAAACCTGCACTTTCTTTGGCACTAAAGACCTCATCTAGCAACAGCATTTCTATTGGTTGGCTATTTCCTTTAGGGGTAAGAGAACTTTTGATTCAAGGAATTGGACCTGATCTCACTTTCCTTGGATTGAACCAGATTACATTCAGTGGCAAAGGGCACTTATGTATGGTTAAGGATATTTATTAAAGAACGTTTCGCTACGAGTAGCTTCATCATCGTGAATGGTTACCTCCGAAACTGCTACCAAGAGGACAGGTAATAGTTTCCGGATTGGGTGCCGTCCTACTGCCTAGTGTTAATAATAGTTCGCTTGTATGTTACTGTTGTCTTTGTGGGTTCATTTGTCAATGTTTATTACACTTGGATAGGTCTGTCAACAGATCCAGAGAAAAGCGGACATACGCACGCCATTGTAAGTGACTGTAAACTAGTGCGAGCGCATGTGCGTGCAGCAATTTATCAGTTTCATGCGTGTCGATGTAACACTTGCCGACAGATACTAGGATGGACAGAATTTGCAGCGCAAGCTTCCATTGTGGCAGCGTTTCACTGTTTTGTTTTGGTAAAGGGAAAACTTGTCCACTAAATGCTTATTTTGCACCTTTTGCATTCACACTGCGCGTGTTGGCAAGACATGAATTATAATATACATTGATCTTGCCTAACTACACTCGTCGTAATATACTAATTCTTCATCCATCTTACTCGTAGGCATGAATATACTAAAGCAAACACCTAGACATTTTAATGAGAAAATATTTCAGTTCTGGGGCCTTTCTCAGAAATAAACAAGGTCCCAAGACCGAACTTTTCTTTATTTAAATGTCCCAAGTGTTGGCTTGTGTGTATTGATCAACAACTTGCCGGTATTATCTCGTTCATTAACAATAACTTTGGCAGTAGTGTTTTAGAATAAAAACACTATGCAGAATGGAAGTGTTAAGACAATGTTTCTCTTTAAACGCCAAGCTTTTTCACTTCATTTGAAATAGCATAGTCCCCAAGCGAAAGTCTCAGATAATGTTTTCATACTGCATGTGTTTTTATTCCAGTATGCCGGTGTTGTATACTTCTTGAGTTACAATAAGGTTTTAAGTAATTGGAAGGAATTTTCAAGTAGTGAAGAACAAGTTATAACACCATGGCTGGAAAAATTTACAAGTAACCCGCAAATTGGAGGTAAATCTTGAGAGTTTGAAAAACTAAGGTGTAATGAACACTTGTCAGTGCTCTATAATAACCCACATGGAGACAGAACCACAGGAGGAGGGTGATTGATCTGTATATTACGACTGCTTGCTGGGATCCTCTTCAGCAAATACATAAGTGAAAAGAGAACATTAATTTATTGGAAAAGTTGCACCTGTCACCGTGTGGGGAAGTAGGGAGTGTCAGGTGAGCGCGTTGGAAGACGGTTCAAGGAGGGAGTGAATGAGAAGACAGGTCCTTGTAGAGAAGCTAAAAATTTGGATAGCAAGTTCTTTTGTGCTCTGTGATTCCTGTTCTTGTGCTGGCGTTGTGTTAGGTTGTGCGCTGGTATGTACTTCTTGAGGGCGAATTTTGAAGTGACAAGTTTCCATTGTCCCTGCGAGATGTTGAAATTGAGAATTTGATTGTCCTGGTCCAATAACAGGACGAGTGTGAATGATTGAGAGTATGACCTGCCTAGTAGTCCTGGTGCTGTAGTCTTACCGGTAGCTCTACTACCGTGTTCCATCAAGGGGAAATGCCTGATAATGAAGGGCTCTTTATCCAAGGAATTAGATCAGCGTTTTCTTTTCTGAACCAAGCCTAATTACCTCCTTTCCCAAGATGCTGCATGACCCCTTTCGAGTTTAGAAATTCCCTATAATAATCACAGTCCCATAATCCGTACGTCAGGCTAGCAAGGGAGCCTGTCTGTAAAGTTGCTAGGCTATGTATATATACATGTATATATATAATATATGTCGTGCCGAATATGTAAAACTGGTCAATTAGCAAGAACTCATTTAAAATTAAGTCCTTTCTAAAATTTTCTCTTATACGTTTAAAAATATATTTTTTTCATTAATGTTAATGTAAAAAAAACTAATTTTACACCAAAAGAATCTTAGAAAATTTGCCTAACCTTATTATAACAAGAGCAATTTATTTTAGCCTAACCCAACTAAATATATTTTAAATACGTTTACAAACAAACTAAACAAACACAATCAAACATTTTTTTCGTTAGGTTCAGAATGATTTTGGCGAAATTATTGCATACACAAATTTTCACTTGTCCTATATGGCAAGATGAGCGTTGCTATTTAGGCCAAGATGGCAAGGTCTGCCTATTCGGCACGACATATATATATATATATATATATATATATATATATATATATATATATATATATATATATATATATATATATATATATATATATTACACTGTTAACAGTAGTTTTTCTGTGACGTGACCCGTGTGGTTCATTTAGCTTCAAGAGTTGAGGCACAAATTTTAGTTTGCTTGTGTTGTTACTAAACTGTACTTAAAATAATTTGATATATTGTAAAATCTTCCAAAATTATTGCAGGTTTTTAAGGTGTACTTTGATAGGTTTCCTCAGAGTCAGCTGCTTAAAAGGTATGAAAATAGAATTATAAGTTCCAGTAGAAGACACTTTTAGATGAATAAGACAAATGTTCAGCAGTTAAGTATCTACAATAAAGATGCCCATCTGTTGTACTTGTCTTGTTTATCGATATTATATGCCATTAAAATTAAAAAAAAAAAAACAAGCGTTTGTTGCGACAATGTTTCACCGTGTAGATTTTCATCGCAACATGACTTGATAAAGCTCTTCTACACAGCGAAACACTGTCCTGATATCAGCTTGTTCTGTTGGAACTGTGTGTGTGTGTGTGTGTGTGTGTGTGTGTGTGTGTGTGTGTGTGTGTGTGTGTTACTATTTTGTCTTAGGCCCATGTCGATTAGACACTAGGCCTGTTGTATATGCGTGCGTGCTTGTGTACTCACCTATTTGTGGTTGCAGGGGTCGAGTCATAGCTCCTGGCTCCGCCTCTTCACTGAGTGCTACTAGGTCCTCTCTCTCCCTGCTCCATGAGCTTTATCATACCTCGCCTTAAAACTATGTATGGTTCCCGCCTCCACTACGTCACTTTGTAGGCTATTCCACGGCCTGACTACTCTATGACTGAAGAAATATACTTCCTGTGTGTGTGTGTGTGTGTGTGTGTGTGTGTACGTGTGTGTACACATATGTATACGTATGCATGTTCTTGTCTGCAATACGCAAGTTAATCCTGCCAAAACACGACACTTTAAGGCCACTTTCTCTTTGTTTCGTTAAGGAGTTAGCTCATATGTTAAGTGTATGTAAACCTGGTAGAGGTAAGGAGCCATTAACATAGTTGAGAAAATTAGATTGTGGTATAACTCTCAAATGATCTAGGTTCAAGCCTAACTGCCACTAATAAGAAGCTTGTAATTATGTTAGTGTGGGTGAGTGGTTTGTGGGTTAGGGTAGTGGTGATGAATGGGAAAGGGGGGAGGGGGAGAGGCAAGGATAGAGAAAATCACGAAATGGAGGCAGGGAAAGGTTTTTATTAAAACTGGATACATTGACATTATGCTACTGCCCTATTTTATATAATAGTTACACAGTGGGAACAAAAGCTAGCTGTTTCCCCTATCATATTGCATCACTCAAGATGTGGGTTCATACGAGGAGTGTAAATCAGGTAGTCCAGCAGAACTGGAGTTACTACCAACTGGGAATTACCATTTCTCAAGATGGCCCATCCTACACTCAAGAAATGGAATTTTATGAGATATACATAGGAGGCGGAGAGGTAGAGGAGAATAAAAATATATGTATCATGTATAACAAGAACAGCCTGAATTTTTCGTGGCATGCACCCGGCAAGATGTTAGAAACATTCCTTGAGATCCTGATCCACATTGACATGACAGCATCACACAGGTTCTGCAGATTTGTCGGCTACACATTCATGCTGCGAATCTCCCGTTCCACTACATCCCAAATTCTGACCCAACCGTCTGCATGTCGCAACAGAAATCGGATTCGTCAGACCAAGCAACGTTTTTCCAATCTTTATCTATACTTTTTGTTGGCGAGTTCGTGCCCACTGTAACCTCAGTTTCCTGTTCTTAGCTGATAGAAGTGGAACACGGAGTGGTCTTCTGCAGTTGTAGTCCATCCACTTCAGGGTTCGATGTGTTGTGTATTCAGAGATGTTCTTGTGCATATCACTCTTGTAACACATGATTATTTGGGTTACTGTTGGTTTCCTATCAGCTTGAACCAGTCTGACTATTCGCCCCTGACCTCTCTCATTAACAAGGCATTTTTCCCTCAGAACTACAACGCCTGCCTCTACCATTTCAATGTCTTTGGCTAAACAAGTATTGCCAGACACCCCTGTGACTCGTCTGTTTTTAACTTTCAGCTGTGACAATGTGTACCTGAGACCCACCTCTTGAACAGATTTGCCCTCTCAATCGCTTAGTATTTTGCACGTCGTAATCATGTCACCCCTGGTCCTTCTGTCGTCAGGTTTAGCTAGATAACCTCGCCTCATTGCTTGTCTATTCTCCACTGTTGCGTACAGAACGCCAGTGTTATCCAGGATAGGTTGTCATGAGGCAGAACACTTATGCAGGCTCAAATATTTCATTTCTACACTGTATCCTGCATACAAGTTACTAATATTAAATAAGATATACACATACATAAACTCCATAGTAGCGCTGTTGCAAGGGGCAGTCTTGAGGTGAAGCGAGGTAGGAAAAGAACACTTGGCATGTCAGATATTTAGAGGATCTCTTGTCCTTTTATGTTGAATATATGTGTATGTTTGCTTGTTTGTTTTAATTAACGTTAGATACGTCGCATTACATAGATACTTTTACCCAACACTGAAATACGTCCGGTAGATATTAAAGTTCTCATATAGGGGAAACGACTTTCCAGCAGGACTGCGAGTTTTCTAACTCATCCTTTTATCCTTGATGACCCAGTCGGCCATCATAGTGATAACACTTTTGTTCCTTGGTGTTTTTCCATGGCTGGGAATCCAACCTTGCCATTGAGTCAGATGCTTACGCCAGTGAACTGAGTGGGTGAGTGAGAGAGGAGGCTGGGCATTGTATAAATGTTGCAGTCGTATACAGGAGGTAGATTATTATTATAATCAAGGGGGAAGCGCTAAACCCAAAGGATTATACAGCGCCTGGGGGGGGGGATGTGGAAGGCATTCAGGCTTAATTCGGGGAACTGGAGCACAAATCCAATTCCCTAAATCAAGAGCCCCTCACCAACATCAAGGAACCTTCCTTGAGGGGTACAGGAGGTAGAAAGACTGTATTTAAAATAGTGGTAGCACAGTAGTGGTAGTCGATGCAAGACCAAGCGCCAGCATACACAGTTGTGGGTGAAGTGAGGCCATGTAACACTTTCAGCACACTTGCCACCACCTGATACTAATATTTATCCTCTGCAAGTTTACCCACTGAGCACATGTTGATTGATACACGGGTAGTACATATACCTGTATATATCAAGATATATTTAAGAAAATTATACCTGAAATTCTGAGCAATGGTCCTGGAATTGCCTGTAACATAACCAATCTACTACCTGCCATGTCTACCAACCTATTACCCTTGTATATACATGTATACTGCGAGTTCACCCTAATATTTAATTTAGAGGTTAAAGTATTCTTAATAGTGTACAAGTGATTGCAGCCCTTGCAGCTGATATGTCATGTGGGGTTCAAAACGTGGATGGGGTTAAGAACACTCACGTAGGCTGGTTAGTACGTATAATTATAACGGAAAGTGTGGGAAGCACCATCAGCCGCCCTGCCTCTCTGCTCTCTATCTCAGACTGACCCACCAGTGCCTAGGGGGTGAGCGGCTTTCAAAAACATGCTATGGTCAGCAGCAACGTGAATAACAGTCAGTGATTCACACAGACGGTTGGTAGTGAGTCATCTACTGGTAACTGGTACTACTGAGAGATAAACATCAAACTTAGCAGAGCAACTTGAGCATGCCTCGGGAAGAGCTTAGATAATAGGCCTTCTGTAGTCTAATTACCACCCACTTCATAGGTACGAGGTACGTTACATTGGTATCAGAGTAAAAAAAATATTCGACATGTATTAAACTCGTTTAAGAAAGCGGCACCGCTGAATGTTTTTATGGAAGGCAGATGTGGTTCTTTTAAACAAGTAAGGGTTCACTGAACGTCAGTGAACATTAACGCATACTGTTTTAACTTTCACCGAACACTGTTGAATATCGTGAAGCTAATGTCGCCATTGTGTTAGATTTTTGGTCTGGCAACTTCCGCTTTCCGTGGAAATTTTTACATACGTCCTGTGCCTGTTACCGCCGTCTCATAGCTGAATTAAAGAGAAGGGGAGGGGGAGGAGGAGTAGGAGGGAGGGAGAGGAGGAGTAGGAGGGAGGGAGAGGAGTAAGAGGGAGGGAGAGGAGGAGGAGTAGGAGGGAGAGGAGGAGTAGTAGGAGGGAGGGAGAGGAGGAGGCGTAGGAGGGAGGGAGAGGAGGAGGAGTAGGAGGGAGGGAGAGGAGGAGGAGTAGGAGGGAGGGAGAGGAGTAGGAGGGAGAGGGAGGAGTAGGAGGCAGGGAGAGGAGAGGAGTAGGAGGGAGGGAGGGAGAGGAGGAGGAGGGAGGGAGAGGAGAGTAGGAGGAGGAGTAGGAGGGAGAGAGAGGAGAGGAGAGGAGGAGGCAGGGAGGGGGGAGAGGAGTAGGAGGAGTAGGAGGAGGGCGGGAGAGGAGTAGGAGGAGGGCGGGAGAGGAGGAGGAGGAGTAGGAGGAGGGCGGGAGAGGAGGAGGAGGAGTAGGAGGAGGGCGGGAGAGGAGGAGGAGTAGGAGGAGGGCGGGAGAGGAGGAGGAGTAGGAGGAGGGCGGGAGAGGAGGAGGAGGGAGAGAAGGAGGAGGAGAGAGAGGAGGAGGAGGGAGAGAGGGAGAAGGAGGGAGAGGAGGAGGAGGGAGAGAGGGAGAAGGAGGGAGAGGAGGAGGAGGGAGAGAGGGAGAAGGAGGGAGAGGAGGGAGGGAGGGAGGGAGAGAGGAGGAGGAGGGGAGGGAGGGAGAGGAGGAGGAGGAGGAGGGAGGGAGGGAGGGAGAGGAGGAGGGGGAGGGAGGGAGAGGAGGAGGGAGAGGATTAGGAGGAGGAGGGAGAGGATGAGGAGGGAGGGAGGATGAGGAGGGAGGGAGAGGAGGAGGGGAGGGAGGATGAGAAGGGAGGGAGAGAGAGAGGAGGAGGAGGAGGGAGGGAGGGAGAGGAGGAGTAGGAGTAGTAGGAGAGAGGGGGAGGAGCAGAGGGGGAGGAGGAGCAGAGAGGGAGAGGAGGAGCAGAGAGGGAAGAGGAGGAGGGGGGAGGAGGAGGGGAGAGGGGGAAGAGGAGAGGAGGAGGGGAGAGGGAGCGGAGGAGGGGGAGGGGGGAAGAGGAGAGGAGGAGGGGAGAGGGAGCGGAGGAGGGGAGAGGGGGAAGAGGAGAGGAGGGGAGAGGGAGCGGAGGAGGGAGAGAAGGAAGGGGGGAGGAGGTGAAGGCAGGGGAGGAGCAGGGGGGAGAGGAAGAGGAAGGGAGAGGAGGAAGAAGGAGAGGAGGAGGAGGAGGAGGAGGAAGGAGGAAGGAGAGGAGGAGGAGGAAGGAGAGGAGGAGGAAGGAGAGGAGGAGGAGGAGGAAGGAGAGGAGGAGGAGGAGGAGGAAGTTGAGGAGGAGGAGGAAGGTGAGGAGGAGGAGGAGGAGGAAGGAGAGGAGGAGGAGGAAGGAGAGGAGGAGGAGGAGGAAGGAAGGAGAGGAGGAGGAGGAGGAGGAAGGAGAGGAGGAGGAGGAGGAGGAAGGAGAGGAGGAGGAGGAGGAAGGAGAGGAGGAGGAAGGAGAGGAGGAGGAAGGAGAGGAGGAGGACGGAGAGGAGGAGGAAGGAGAGGAGGAGGAGGAAGGAGAGGAGGAGGGAGAGGAGGAGGAGGAAGGAGTGGAGGAGGAGGAAGGAGTGGAGGAGGAGGAAGGAGTGGAGGAGGAGGAGGAAGGAGAGGAGGAGGAGGAAGGAGAGGAGGAGGAGGAAGGAGAGGAGGAGGAGGAAGGAGTGGAGGAGGAGGAAGGAGTGTAGGAGGAGGAAGGAGAGGAGGAGGAGGAAGGAGAGGAGGAGGAGGAGGAAGGAGATGAGGAGGAGGAGGAAGGAGAGGAGGAGGAGGAAGGAGCGGTGGGGGAGGAAGGAGAGGAGGAGCAGGAAGGAGAGGAGGAGGAAGGAGAGGAGAGGAGAGGAGGAGGAGGAAGGAGAGGAGGAGGAGGAGGAAGAGGAGGAAGGAGAGGAGGAGGGAGAGGAGGAAGGAGAGGAGGAGGAGGAAGGAGAGGAGGAGGAGGAGGAGGAGGAAGGTGAGAGGAGGAGGAGGAGGAAGGTGAGAGGAGGAGGAGGAAGGGGAGGAGCGGGGGGAAGAGGAGGAGCAGGGGGAAGAGGAAGGGAGAGGAGGAGGAAGGGGAGGAAAGAGAGGAGGAGGAGGAGGAAGGTGAGGAGGAGGAAGGAGAGGAGGAGGAAGGAGAGGATGAGGAGGAAGGGGAGGAGGATGAGGAGGAAGGGGAGGAGGATAGGGAGGGAGAGGAGTAGTAGGAGAGAGGGGGAGGAGGAGAGGGAGGGGGAGGAGGAGCAGAGAGGGGGAGGAGGAGCAGAGAGGAAGAGGACAGAGAGGGGAGGAGGTGAAGGCAGGAGGAGCAGGGGGAGAGGAGGAGGAAGGAGAGGAGGAGGAGGAGGAAGGAGAGGAGGAGAGGAAGAGGAGGAGGAGGAAGGACAGAGGAGGAAGGGAAGGGGAGGAGGAGGAGAGGAGGAGGAGGGAAGGAGGAGGAGAGGAGAGGAGGAGGAAGGGAGGAGGAGGGAGAGGAGGAGGAGGAAGGAAGGAGGAGGAGGAGGAGGAAGGAAGGGAAGGGAGGAGGAGGAGGAAGGAAGGAGGAGGAGGAGGAAGGGGAGGAAGGAAGGGAGGAGGAGGAGGAAGGAGGAGGAGGAGTAAGGAAGGGTAGGAGGAGGAGGAGGAAGGAAGGGGAGGAGGAGGAGGAGGTAGGAAGGAGGAGGAAGGAAGGAGGGAGGAGGAGGAAGGGGGAGGAGGAGGAGGAGAAGGAAGGAGGAGGAGGAAGGAAGGAGGAGGAGGAGGAGGAAGGAAGGGGAGGAGGAGGAGGAAGGAGGAAGGGAAGGGAGGGAAGGAGGAAGGAAGGGGATGAGGAGGAAGGAAGGGGATGAGGAGGAAGGAAGGGGAGGAGGAGGAGGAAGGAAGGGAGGAGGGAGGAAGGAAGGGGAGGAGGAGGAGGAAGGAAGGGGAGGAGGAAGGGGAAGGGGAAGGAGGAGCAGGGGGGAGAGGAAGAGGAAGGGGAGGAGCAGGGGGGAGAGGAAGAGGAAGGAGGGGAGCATAGGGGAGAGGAAGAGGGAAGGGAGAGGAGGAGGAAGGGGAGGAGGAGAGGAGGAGGAGGAGGGAGAGGAGGAGGAGGGAAGGAGGAGGAGGAGGAGGAGAGGAGGAGGAGGAGGAGGGAGGGAGGAGGAGGAGGAGGAAGGAGAGGAGGAGGAGGAGGATGGAGAGGAGGAGGAGGAAGGAGAGGAGGAGGAGGAGGAAGGAGAGGAGGAGGAGGAGGAAGGAGAGGAGGAGGAGGAGGAAGGAGAGGAGGAGGAAGGAGAGGAGGAGGAGGAGGAAGGAGAGGAGGAGGAGGAGGAGGAGGAGGGAGGGAGGAGGAGAAGGAGAGGAGGAGGTGGAAGGAGAGGAGGAGGGAGGTGGAAGGAGAGGAGGAGGAGGAGAAGGAGAGGAGGAGGAGGAGGAAGGAGAGGAGGAGGAAGGAGAGGAGGAGGAGGAGGAAGAGAGGAGGAGGAAGAGAGGAGGAGGAGGAGGAGAGAGGGAGGAGGAGGAGGAGAGGAGGAGGAGGAGGGAGGAGGAGGAGAGGAGGAGGAGGAGGAGGAGGAGGAGAAGGAGGAGGAGAAGGAGAGGAGAGGAGGAGGAGGAGGGGAGGAGAGGAGGAGAAGGAGAGGAGGAGGAGGAGGAAGGAGAGGGAGGAGAAGGAGAGGAGGAGGAGGAGAGGAGGAGGAGGAGGGAAGGAGAGGAGGAGAAGGAGGAGGAGGAGGAGAGGAGAGGAAGAGGAGGGAGGAGGAGGAGGAGGAGGAAGGAGAGGAGGAGGAGGAGGAGGAGGAAGGAGAGGAGGAGGAGGAGGAAGGAGAGGAGGAGGAGGAGGAAGGAGAGGAGGAGGAGGAGGAGGAAGGAGGAGGAGGAGGAGGAGAGGAGGAGGAGGAGAGGAGGAGAGGAGGAGGAGAGGAAGGAGGAGGAGGAGGAGGAAGGAGAGGAGGAGGAGGAGGAGGAAGGAGAGGAGGAGGAGGAGGAGGAAGGAGAGGAGGAGGAGGAGTAGGAAGGAGAGGAGGAGGAGGAGGAGGATGGAGAGGAGGAGGAGGAGGAGGAAGGAGAGGAGGAGGAGGAGGAAGGAGAGGAGGAGGAGGAAGAGAGGAGGAGTAGGAAGGAGAGGAGGAGGAGGAAGGGGAGAAGGAGGAGGAAGGGGAGGAGGGAGGAGGGAGGAGGAGGAGGAGGGGAGGGGAGGAGGAGGAGGAGGAGGAGGAGGAGGAGGAGGAGGAGGAGGAGGAGGAGGAGGAGGAGGAGGGAGGGAGGAGGAGGAAGGGGAGGAGGAGAGAGGAAGGGAGAGGAGGAGGAGGAGGAGGAGGAGGAGGAGGAGGAAGGGGAGGAGGAGGAGGGAAGGGAGGAGGAGGAAGGAAGGAGAGGAGGAGGAGGAATGGGAGGAGGAGGATGAGGAGGAAGGGGAGGAGGAGGAAGGGGAGGAGGAGGAGGGAGGGAGGGGAGGGGAAAGATATATAAGATGTACATTAACTGATTTAGAGATATAAATTGATTTTTTCCGTAAGATTATCTTGACATTTTTACACAGTAATGGTTGATTTTCAAAAATGGGAGAGGGGAAGGAAGTCCTTTTGCGTGTGTCAGGTGTGTAGGTACAATACACAGTGATATGTGGATACTACGTGGCGGGTATGACGTAGAGAATGTGGAGACTGGCCGGTACGTTAGGTAGAATGTGATTGATGTGGAGAGTGGCGGGTGTGTTAAGTATAGAGAATATGGAGACTGTGGAGGGTGTTAGGTACTGTGATAGTGGATAGAGAAATTGTATACTATGATAGTGGTAGAAGTGGAGAATGTGGACACTGTGGCGGGTGTGTCAGGGCATAATGATTGGGGAATTGAACAGGGTAGGGAAGCGGATATGTGTCACCTCTCCCTCATACGAACTCCACCCATCACACTCGGTAACCCCTTTCCCACCCGTACAGGTTTTGTTTTTACTTGAATATGATAGATCCCCCTCTCTTCCCCAACTCTCCACGACTCCTTACTATCCCCCCTCTTTTTTCCATCCTCCTCCCCCTACTCTCCCATTTCCCGTCCCCATTTCTTATCTCTCTACCATCCCCCCACTCCCTGTTTCTTCTCTTCCCTCCCCTCTCGTCCCACATCTACTTCTTTCTCACAGCTTGCAAAATGCTGGCTGCTATAACGTACGACTAAGGTCATTACTAGGAATTTTACCTTATTCCTAGTAATGACCCTCGTATTGTAGATAGTCTTAATGACCCTCGTGTAATAGATAGTCTTTTTAGTATGATAATAAGATGTTATTTTCATTATAGAATAATAAGAAAATATTATAACTTTTATATTATAATAAGGTAAAAGGACCCCAATGGAAATAAGTCTGACTTTTTTGGGTTATCCTAGGTTCTCTACACATATGCTGCTATGTATGCTAATTCTATGTAACTGTATTTGTGTATACCTGAATAAACTTCCTGACCAAGACATTGGGGTTGTGTGATGTGGAGTAATCTCGTGCCGGGGCGCTTGGCTAATTTCCTAGCAGTACAGCTACGATATCTGACCACACCGGATGACACTCAGCGCTCGGCTCTTTACCTCATGCAAGCTGTTTCACTGGTTTTTCTACATTTTAGCGTTATTATTTTTTTTTAGTTCGTCGAATGAGTTCGGAGAAACTAATACAAGGCTCCATCGTTTGAGCATTGTTTCAACGTCTGTACCACCACTACGGGTTTAGGGTGGATTAAATTAAGATAAATTTAGATTTAGAAAAAGGATATGGGCAAGTATTGGCATGACAACAGTAGTTTTAAATTGAAACAAGCTCCCAGGTAGCTTTTGGGGGCGAGAACTTTTGTTACCTGATAATAAAGTGGGAGTTTGTTTCAGTTTAAAACTACTGTAGTCATGCCAGCGCTTACCTACATCTTTTTTCTAGATCTAAATTTGACTACTTCATTGCTTTCAGTCCTATCTTCGCTACTCTCAGCATGTCGTTTAAATTCTTTTTATTCCGTTTTTCCATTTGTACAATTCATTCATTTTTCTGAAAACATCGGTCGTCTTCCTACGAGGTATGGTGACCCCCCCCCAAAAAAAAAAAAAAAAACACCGTCACTGTCTTGCGAGAAGTGCGCTGACATGACAGTTGAGATGGCCCTCCGAGCTAGAACATCTCCACCCCCTCTAGAGTGCAGGGACACTATGCTTCCCACCTCCGTTTGGCAGGTTTCCCTGAATACTTTCATAATTGCCAGCTGACATTTGTTTCAGAGAACATAAGACAAAGTTCACGGCAGCCAGGAGGATGACGGGGTGGGTATTGAGTCTTTAAAACAAGGGGAAATAAGGCCAGTGGTAACACTTCAAATCACTAGGGCTCCTTCATTTGGAATATTGCTCAGTGTTGACGACCCCGTTCAAGGCAGGAGAAATATCAGAGTTTGAACAAATATAGGGATCGTTTACGGGCCACATAGAGCCAGTAAACTATTTAAATTACTGGTAATTCCTTTGTCTTGAACATGTATTGAATGGAACGGAGGAGAGAGATGCATGATCATATATACCTGGAAAGTACTCGAGGGCCTGGTCCCAAATTTGCACACTGCCACAACAACATACTGAAGGGAGAGATATAGGAGGAAGTGCAAAACAAACCCAGTGAAAAGCAGGGTGCGGTGGGCACAATAAGGAAATACTGTATCAATATTCGTGACCCCAGATTATTCAACGTCTTACTAGAAGATATCAAAAACACTGCTGGGACAAGTGCACAAGTCTTCAAGAGAAAACTGGACAGGTATCTTCACCAGGTGCCAGATCAACTAGGCTGTGCTATGATGGATATGTGGCAGCGGGCCTCCAGCAGCAACAGCCTAGTTCACTAGGCTAGCACCAGACCAGTCTGGCCCATGCGTGGGCTCAGAGTAGTCATTACGATTACAATCGTGTCATTACGATTTCGTGAGTCAGAGCAGTAAGACTCGAAACTCATCAAAGGTATATCAAGGTAAGGTAAATGTTACCTTGTTGGTACTCCAATGGCACTTCCTTATGAAAACCACTGGCCTTAACTCCTATCTAACATGCTTACACAAGCCTTCAGTCATATTCCCCTAATTCTGCTGTACCTCTCTTCCAAGAGCGCAAATTCCGTGTCTAAAGCCTATCTTCGTAGGAAAGGTTTATAATGCACGTGATCAAATTAGTCACAATTCTCTGTATACATTCCAGTGCACGATGCTCTTGAAACTGTGTATGAAGTTTGCTGCCACCCTTTCATCCTGCTCGTTCTATATATTTACCACACAGTGACTGACTTATTTCAAGCGGTCTGTTACTGTGTATTTTGAACATAAGAACATAAGAACGAAGGAACACTGCAGAAGGCCCACTGGCCCATGCGAGGCAGGTCCAAGTCTCCTACCGGCTTAAGCCAATGCACCCAACCTAGTCAGGTCAGGTCACATTGACTTAAGGGAGGAACACGGCAACCGACCTGTTAGCACAAGCTATCAGGTCTAACTCACACCCACCCACATCTACTCATGTATTTATCCAACCTATTTTTAAAGCTACACAACGTTCTGGCCTCTATAACGGTACTTGGGAGTTTGTTCCACTCATCCACAACTCTATTACCAAACCAGTACTTTCCTATATCCTTCCTGAATCTGAATTTTTCCAACTTAAAACCATTGCTGCGAGTCCTGTCTAGGCTAGATATTTTCAGCACACTATTTACATCCCCTTTATTTATTCCTGTCTTCCATTTATACACCTCAATCATATCCCCCCTAATTCTACGTCTTTCTAGAGAGTGCAGTTTCAGGGCCCTTAGTCTATCCTCATAGGGAAGGTTTCTGATACATGGGATCATCTTTGTCATCCTCCTTTGTACATTTTCCAGAGTATTTATATCCATTCTGTAATACGGTGACCAAAACTGTGCAGCATAATCTAAATGAGGCCTAACCAAGGATGTATAGAGTTGAAGAACAACCTGAGGACTCCTATTATTTATGCTTCTTGATATGAAGCCAAGGATTCTATTAGCTTTATTGCGAACACTTATGCACTGTTGTCTTGGTTTCAGATTACTGCTAACCAGAACTCCTAAATCTTTTTCGCAATCCGTAATATTAAGATCTACATTATTTAGTTTATATGTGGCATGGTTATTGTCCTGTCCAACATTTAGAACTTTGCATTTGTCTATATTAAACTGCATCTGCCACTTCTCTGACCACTGCATCAGTCTCCTCTGACCCCTCTTTAGAGGTCAGGTTCAGTCTTATGTAGTTTAAACCGGAACCATTCTAGTTGCAAGCCTCAGGACTTTCTCAGGTGTGGACTACATTTTGGTACTGTATATTCTAAAATAGACCTAACATAGGTGTATTTGTATACTTATATAATTATAGGAATAAGATTTATGCTTGTGGTGTTTGTCTTCTGTAAAAGACCACTTGTTCTCTAGTGCTAGCACTAAGAAATCCCTTTGTCTACTTTTTCACATTTTTTTATTAAATAAATTTAACTGTAGTGAGGTTGATCCTTTGTTGAACGGAGAATGGAAAGCTTGGGGCGTTTCCATCTCTGAGCAATTTACCTCGGTCAATTTGCATTATCCCATACCTATAATTACTGCGTCAATGATGCACCTTAAACAGAAGAAAGTATGAATGTTCCTTGATTTGTAACTTCCGCTTTTTGTCACGTTGTCTTCCAAATGTGCTCATTTGGAAGATAACGTGATAGCTTATTCAGATAACCAGCCAGTGTACGAATTGCAAATACAGCGGTTCACCAGCGTTGTGTATCAAGGGAATGTTGAGCGTCGCTGCGGTCTTGATCACCTGTGCTACTAGTTTGAGTCATAAACTTGTGGCAGATTGTGTATGGGTGAGTGTAGGAACCTCATAAAAAAAAGAGTTCGTGCGCGTTGAGGGAAGGTAATGTGGTATTCAAAATGACTTCCGCTTCTAAAATATGCACGTGCTGGGAAATGAGTTATGTTGTCAAAACGGAGAAATTGATGTCGAAGCCTATTACTGACATACTCTAGATCCTTTTAGATTATTAGGATCGCCTATAGATTCCTAGTCCCCCCCTCCTCCATCTCTAATGAATACTGTTAACTAAAGTTATGCATTTTGTGTGCCACTATTTAATTTTGCACCAAAACTAACGTAGCAACCTGAGGTTGCCCCCCAAAAAAGTAATTTAAAATATCTTTAAATACATCTAAGAATGTGCATAACTTAAGTTAACGCACAAGAATTTTTGGTTGTTACAAGTTAGGGAGGAATCGACAAAAAACATCTTTCTGCACACAAAAGAGACAGATGGTACCAACTTCCATCAGAGGGTTGGTGCATCTTCCGACCCAAACACATTAATTATCAAAGTTCAAGAACTGCTCAGAGAAGCAATATCGCAGCTTATTGGACAAGTACGACGAACTGATATCAGAGATACAACGAGAGGTTTATTGAACTGATAAGGGCACCAATAATACAGCTTATTTAGGGTTAAATTTAACTGCTTAACGATTCGAGTGTTCTTTATTGTTAGTGCACAAGTGAATTGCAACCTTAATGACTACTAACGTGTAGTTGATGGGCTTTAAGCTTACCAAATTAACTGCACAATGTATTTACCCAAAATTTAATTTAATCCTGAACACACTGCTAGGTTAACGACTATAGTATACTTTAAGGTAGATTACTGCTTCGGTGATGCTTACATGTGGAAGATAACACCGCATTACCCACCCCCAGGATTTGTTAGGTTTGAAGAATTCTTTAAGGCCTAAAATATGACTTTAGTTTAACGCTCTGTACATATTATGCACAGATACATGCCTCTTAGTGTATAACATAGTTTATGACCATAGACACGTTGGTGTATGAACTCTTGTCTGTTCATAATTCACAACTAACCCACCAATTTGAGATAAGACATTTCATTCTGCCCAGGACTATTATCGAGTCGCAACTCTACAATGGTCCAGGATGGACCGAAACGTTGTAAGGTTCATTTCCAATGTACGAGTTAGTTGTGAATTGTTCTAGCCACGGTAATGTGACTTTTATTCTGTTCTCCCTCAAGTTGTTGGTATTGTTTAGCAAGTATGTACTTGTGTTGTCAAGCACGAGGACGGTGAGGGAGAGCTACGGACAATGCAAAGCTGATGGGACTCCTGGTGGTTCCCAAGCCGTATCGGTGAAGAGGCAGCCAGGAAGCTCCGCTATTGTCATGCTCGTAAGGTAGAGCTTGCAAGTATGGATTATAAAACTACGATCGTGTTATCCAGCCCAAGTGTAATTTCATTGTTGCACTAACCTCACGATGACCACGAAATTATTTCGTGATAAATTTAGGAAAACCTTAGGGTGGATAGGATTAACCTACATATTACATACATCATAGCAAGATTAGATGAATAGTTTGTGGGAAAATGAGAAGTTAATTCGCATGAAAATTTTGGCGGGAAAATGAAAGTTAATTAGCATGAATATATCAATCTAAAAGGAAAATAAATCTGACAAAATAGATTTTATCTCATTGGCGTAAACGTATTCCTCGATGATATAAAGGGTGGATTATTATTATTATAATCAAGGGGAAGCGCTAAACCCGGAGGATTATACAGCGCCTGGGGGGGATGTGGAAGGCATTCAGGCTTAATTCGGGGAACTGGAGCACAGATCCAATTTCCTAAATCAAGAGCCCCTCACCAACATCAAGGAACCTTCCTTGAGGGGATAGTTTGTACAAATTGTTTGGCAAACAAGTGGGGCTTTATATGGGCCGGCATTAATAGTCTCAGGCCAGCGTAATAAGGACTATAATTGGTACAAGGATGTTTACACAACAGCTTTGAGTGCGTGGCAACACACTAGGCAGGCGTCTCTGGTGCCTGAATGCAACCCTTCCAAGGTTAGTAATCTTGACTTGAGACTTCTGACGACTGTTGCAGTAACGGTGTCATTATTTTTATATACATGTCGTGCCTAATAGGCAAAACTTGCGATTTTGGCTTAAATAGCAACGCTCTTGCCGAATAAAGCAGGCGAAAATAATTTCGCAAAAATCATTCTGAACCTAACGACAAAATGTTTCATTGACTTTATTATTAAATTATTGTAAACTTGTATAAAATATATTTAGTTGGACTAGGCTAAATTAAATTGCGCATGTTATAATAAGGTTAGGTATATTTTCTAATTTTTTTTTTGGTACAAAATTAATTTTTTCATTAGCATAAATGAAAAACTATACATCTTTAAACGTATAAGAGAAAATTTTAGAAAGGACTTTTAATTTTAAATGAGTTCTTGTTAATTGACTAGTTTTACCTATTCGGCACGACATGTATTAAAAGTGAGTGCGAGGGAGGATTGCAGAGAATCATAGTGAAGCATCATCAGTGTATATATACACCGAGTGGCATCTAATTATATATACACCAACGCATTGATGGTGGTTTCTTCACGAAACAACTATTTCCTTACTCGGGTCTTTAGGAAATGATCTGCTCAGTGATTAAGGAAGCACTTGCGAACTGGCGTTGGTTATTGGTTATTAAATAACCACTGGCGTGCCAGTACTGTGTATCACTTGATTAAGCGACCGCTGGCTTACCAGAGCTGGGATCTTCACCACTATTTAAAAAGAAATACAATTGTGTACTAGGATTGCATCGCTTCCACTAGTTATTGGCTACACCACTTTTGTATTCAAGGCATACACCACTTCACTGCAAATCTGCCTCGCCCCAGCAATAGGTCCAACGGCACCGCAATTTCCTGGCAGTAGTCGTCCACGCCCCGAACCATAGGGTCAGAATAACCAACCGGGCCCTAGTCGTACATCCAACGGTACTCTGATTACCTGAAAGCAATCATCCAGGCCCCAACACTGGGCGGATCGTTGAATAGCTAGGACCCGTGTCAGTACGCATTTGATAGTAAACAACACCGTGAAATAACACATTACCACCATCTCCGGCTGTAACTTCCTCTCCGGTGAGATGGCTGCTGAGACAAATTCGAGAGTAGGAGAATTCTTGACTTCAGTTAAAAATAGCAAAAATTTATCTGTAACTGTAGAATCTAGCTCACACGTACTTCCTCCTCCATCCCCCAGCCCACAAGACCGTAGTAACTCTAACTCTGCTCGAATGAAACTCTTTGAAGCTGTTACAGCTTCTGAACCCATTCCCTGAGGTGTCTTGATGCCGGTCAAGAGCTTTTGATTCACGGAACTGGATTTACCCTCCCCTTCCTTGGATCGAGCTTAACCTCTTCCTCATTCCCCAAATGCTGTTGTGGCCCCAAGGAGTTAAGCGCGCCACCCTGAGTAAAATAAAATATATGATAATTTTTGTCAACCTGAGCTGGGAGACTAGCAAGTCGAAGATAATGTCATTTATTCCATTATGAGTTCATGCTATTAGAAATTGTCACGATGTGCAAAAATCCTGTGTGGTGGATTATGACAAGGAAATGTAGGTTTATCTTGCGGAGAGAGTACTGTTGCAGCATATTGCGGATGTATGATATTTATTAAAATTAGACCATAAAAAGTAGTACTGCACTGCAGTAGTTTTATTGAATATATATATATATATATATATATATATATATATATATATATATATATATATATATATATATATATATATATATATATATATATATATATATATAGGGAGGAGGTACCACCTCTGGAACTGTGCTGAGGACCCACATCCTCAGAGAAAAGAATAAACTTCAGGGAAAACTCAGCTATATTCTATGTAGACTTTATCTTTCTCAACAAACCCGCCGTATCCCACCAAGGCAGGGTGGCCCAAAAAGAAAAACGAAAGTTTCTGCTTTTAAATTTAGTAATTTATACAGGTGTTACTAGTCCCTTGCTTCCGGCATTTTAGTCGCCTCTTACTACAAGCATGGCTTACTGAGGAATAATTCTGTTCCACTTCCCCATGGAGATGAAATAAACAAGAACTAGTAAGAAAATAGAAAACCCAGAGGGGGTGTGTGTGTGTATGTGTGTATGTATATATATATATATATATATATATATATATATATATATATATATATATATATATATATATGTCGTGCCGAATATGTAAAACTGATCAATTAGCAAGAACTCATTTAAAATTAAGTCCTTTCTGAAATTTTCTTTTATACGTTTAAAGATATATTTTTTTCATTAATGTTAATGTAAAAATTTATAATTTTGCACGAAAAGGAACTTAGAAAACTTACCTAACCTTATTATACGAAGAACAATTTATTTTAGCCTAACCCAACTAAATATATTTTAGATTTGTTTACAATAATTTAATACTAAACAAACACTGTGAAATATATTTTTTTTCGTCAGGTTCAGAATGATTTTGGCGAAATTATTGCATACACAAATTTTCACTTGTCCTATATGGCAAGATGAGCGTTGCCATTTAAGCCAAGATCGCAAGTTCTGCCTATTCGGCACGACACACACACACACACACACACACACACACACACACACACACACACACACACACACACACACACACACACACATTATATATATATATATATATATATATATATATATATATATATATATATATATATATATATATATATATATATATATATATATTATGGCAAAACTAAGTAGCCCTCAGTAATTTCAACAGTTATTTCGGGCTATTTATACAGTTAGTACGCAGCACCAGTATGGAACCCACACTTGAAAAAGCATGTTAAGAAACTGACGGCAGTGGAGTGGTATGCAACGAGGCTTGTTCCAGAGGTAAAGGATATATGCTACAATGAGGCTAAGGGAATTTAATCTGGCGATACTGGAGGACAGAGGAACCAAGAAAGAAAAATACTCAGGAACTGATTGGGTAGACAGGGACAGATTGTTTGATGGGTGAGAAACATACTCGGGGACAGCTGGAAGTTGGACACACAAACCGCAGGGATGTCAGCAAGTATTTCTTCAGTCTCAGGGTGGTCGGGAAATGAAATGCTAAGGCAGGTTTCATCTGTGGTTTTAAGAGCAGGTACCATAGGGACGTGAGGCTATAAGGTGAGTGAATCCGGCAAGCGGCAAGGAAAGGTGAGAAAGGAATTGAGAACGCGCTCTCACACATCCTCATCCAGATACTGCTCTCGACCTTTATAATTCCTTCACCTTGGGTGTTTAACAAAGGTATTGTTTCCCATGTACAGAGACCAACGACGCCTTCGTTGTGATAGCGCTGGGCAAGGACAAGTTCCAGACGTCCATCAAGGAGAAGGCCAGCAGCTCTGTGGAGTGGCACGAGGAGTGTGAACTGTAAGTACGTGTGTGTGTTTGTTTCCATTTATCAAAGACGCTGATAAGCACTGGGCCCAGTGTGGTGTGTGTGTGTGTGTGTGTGTGTGTGTGTGTGTGTGTGTGTGTGTGTGTGTGTGTGCGCGCGCGCGCATGTGTGTGTGCATGTGCATGTGCATGTGTGTGTTTTGCTACCTTGTCCAAGGCACTTGTCACTAAGACACTTGCCCTCTGCCTGTCTCTCTCTCTCCCCTCACTCGTCCGTCTCGTTTCCTCTCTCGTTTCTCTCGTCCGTCTCGTTTCCTCTCTCGTTTCTCTCTCTCGTCTGTCTCCCCCCTCTTTAATTGGGCACGAAGAGGGAGAAAAGTTTAAAGCAAGCTCTGTGAAGTGGCACGAGAAGTGTGAACTGTAAGTACGTGTGTGTATTTGTTTCCATTTATCTAAGAGACTGATACTAACTGGGCCCAGTTAGTGTGTGTGTGTGTGTGTGTGTGTGTGTGTGTGTGTGTGTGTGTGTGTGTGTGTGTGTGTGTGTGTGTGTGTGTGTGTGTGTTTTACTACCTTGTCCAAGGCACTTGTCACTAAGACACTTGGCCTATCTCTCTCTCTCGTGTGTCTCCCCCTCATTAATTAGGTATGGAGAGGGAGAAAAGTTTAAAGAAAATTTAGTATATTTACTTAAAATGTCTGGCATCTTGATTTTCACTAGTAAGATAACCTGACATATAATTGTTATACTCGATATGTTCCTCAGTACATGGGCAATCAAACATAATGGTCATAATGCGGTTACATATGCATTTAGGTTGACCATCTCTGTATATGCTAAACAGAAGTAAGCCTGGCAACTACATCTGTGTTTTTTGCATTGCATGTTACTCTGTAAATACGCTTATCTACATTAATTTTATCATAGTTATAAAACTACTCGGGCTTCTAACTGCATTTCCATCATATTCAGATTCATTGTTTACTTCCTTAATAATAATATTTCTGATGCTTGACACAAGCAGACCAATGTTTAGCTCTTGAAAGTGCGATGAATAATTCTGATGATAATGCTGATACTGAGGTGTGACTGCAACCACTAGGCTGGCTGCACAGGCAGGTCAGTGATATTAAGACTGGATGCAGAAGCTGACCTAGTAACTGATCCCACAGTCGAGCACATGACCTAACGGCGTAACATTGCCAATCTCTGCTGAAGGGATGCAGTCACGTAACACATTCTCGTACATTTCCTGAAACATTCAAGAATACACACAGACACGAAGTCACGTGAGTACACGATGTCGCATGAACACAATATAACTCATGAGCACAAGGCCACATTGAACGAGCGACTGGCACCCACGTCATCAAACGTAGGTTCATATATTGACACTGTAATACTTCAGGAAACCAACGGTGTAAATCCGTCTGGGTCACCATAGGGTCACCATGTAACAAAACTTAGAGTTAAGTGACTTTTTTTCCTAGCTACTTCAGTAACACCAATTATCTGGTTTATGGACTGATCAACCAGGCTGTTGGTGTGAGCTGCACTCGATCCAAATGTAGGCACCACAACCTGGCTGAATAAGCTTTTGTGGGGACAGATGTCGAAATTCTAATGGCAGAAATACAAATTAAAGAGAAAAAATTGCCTTTTAAAATACATAAAGAACATTATCTAACAATATGTTAATAAACCAGGCAGTGCTTATCGGAGGATTACGTATTGTATTAGTGTATATTCACGAGGAAGCGCTAAACTGGTAAAGTCATCCAGCGATGGAAGGTAACCAGCGTACCAGAAGGATCCCGGAAAGGTGTGGAGGCGTATCGTCTCCAGGGAAGAAAGTGTGTCGGTGTTCAGCGCTAGTTACTGGACTGGTGACCTGGGTGATGTTTGGGTGACCTCAACCTCCTGGCACGTGACGTGTAACCTTTAAGGATCCAGGGGTGGTTGCAAGGGGGGTGTCAGATCGAATCCGGATATAATATGGGCTATGTATCTATTATGGTTCTGTGGATCGTTGCTCCCGCGACCAGGTCTCATATCAGCCCTCAGCTGAAATATTAAATAAGTGATAAGAGCAATTAAGGAAATACCATTAAAAATAAATGTATACTGAATGCAAATAGAAAGGTTGTAAGACTTTTTTATCATCTTTCATATTTGTGAGACAAGGAAAAGACTAGTAATCTTGCCAGACTGCAACATTTAACAATACTTTGTTTTGTACTCGTATGACAGGATGGTAATACCTCCCTGGATGATTGTCTATCAAGGGTCGTTAGTGCACAGTTTGGTGTAGGTTTGGAACACCGCAGCGTGGTTGAAGAAGTGCAAATACTCCCTTATGGTGAAATGCTGGGAATCTGCAAGAGGTCAAGGTTGGAGCCAGATCAGAGGGCAGGTGTATTTAGAGTTGTCAGCGTTCACATGGCTCGAGTTAATTAAGCGCTGTGCGACTTACGCTAAATATATCATTTACAGATTTCAGGCTTTTTTTTGGGGTGGGTGGGGGCAAAATCGAAGAAAAAAAGCCGACAACCATTTTTGGCAAGTCCTTTCAGATGCTTAGATACTATGACAGCCTAGTCAATCAGGTTAGGTTGTTGACAGTGGGCACACGGCCATCACACTCATGACTCAGGAAATCGTAATAACACGATTACAACTAAACGGGTGGGGTTTGAACCCATGGCAAGTGAGTCCAAAGACTCCAGACCGTGGTTTATCACACTCGTCAAATAAAACAACCTATTCTCGTTTTATTATTATAATTTATGAAGTTTATTAAGCTACAAATAAATTGAACTGAATTTTTAAACTCGTGCACCTTGACGCTGGTGAGGGGCTCTTCGTCTAGGGAATTGGATCTGTGGTCCGGTTTCCTGAATACCTTCCACAACCCCCCCCCCCCACAGGCGCTGCAAAATCCTACGAGTTTAGCGCTCCCCTTGATTATAATAAACTCTTGCAGGACAGTACGATTTGAAATAATTATTAAAGCTAGTTTAGTAAATTACAATTTCATATATATATATATATACTGAATAACTGAACCTTATAAATTGTATATCTTAAATGTTTCTCACAATTATATCACATAAATGTTAAACCTAAAACCCAATCTAACTTTATTATTTTTTAAATTCACTACCTAACAGTATACTCCATTCTACTGAATTTACAACAATGCATGCAACCATATGACCTGTCTTTGTAATACTCACTTGTGCTTTATAGTAATCAGTTTACATTAATGTTTTTCACTGATTTCATCATTGCTTAGTTAATCTTAAGTTAATTTTAAGCCAGCCCGTAATGCTATGCATAGTATAAGTGGCTTTGGCATGCTGCTCTTATATATATATATATATATATATATATATATATATATATATATATATATATATATATATATATATATATATATATATATATATATATATATATATATATATATATTAGGGCAGAGATTTATGGTTTAACTAAACTCTGCTAAGTTTTAGTATTTCATTGTATCTAATTGAGAAAAAAAAGCAACTTAGGGCTCGCTGGCATGTTCCCATGGACCTCCCTCCCTGGTTAAGCGAACGAGGGGTCAACGAGACTTGAATGGGTTGGTAAACAGGATTGTTTAACCCCACTTATAGCTTGGTACAGGTGTTTCTTTCCCGTTTTCTTTAACCCTCAACTTCGCAGTGTAACTTTTTGTATAACATAATTTAGTACATCCTGTGTTCTGCTGCCCTATTCGATATGAATTAGGGGGAACAAAAGCTAGATGTGTTTCCCCGTCATATTTCATTATACATTATAGGTTTTGCGTATGAGGTAATGAAATCAGTCAATCTGAGCTGGGAAACTTTAGTATGGTGATGATGCCAGTGGTAGATTGTTTTGGGGAGTTTCCCATTGCTGTCGCGGCTCTATCTTGTAGGGTAGCCGCACTTTGCGACTGTATCACTGTTAAAAAAAATTCTCAAGGGCTACTAAAAGGCTAAAAAAAAAAAAAAAAAAAAAAGTGGGGATGTGATGAATCCGTAGGGTTCCCTGAGACTGGGCAGTTAGGGTTGAACAAGAGAGGAGTGGGTAGCTCCAATTTCGTGGCTTAAGAGCCTTTGAGCACCAAGTTTACGCTAAACTTAGAGTATTTACTTTATTGCAAGTTTTCTAGTTTTCAGTTGACTAGTGAACTCGGTAAGGCCAAAATAACTTCAAGGGAGGTTCTTTGATGCAAGTGAAGGGCCGTTGTTCCAAGAAATTGGAACTACCGTCTACTTTGGATCAAACCTAATTTTTTCTCATTTCTCAGACTTTGTACGATCCCTGTGGTTTGATACTTACCAACAAATATTATTATAACAAAATAAAGTGATCTTGTCTCGTCTTAGAAGTGATCAAGGTCCAAGGACTTAAACGTTGTCTAATGTTTCCAAGTGTATCTTTACAAACCAATTTGTAGGGTTCATACACAAATAACCCGCACATAAAAGAGAGAAGCTTACGACGACGTTTCGGTCCGACTTGGACCATTGATAAAGTCAATTTGTTATCAATTTGTAGGGTATCAATTACCAAGGTTTATGCAACATTCCTGATTATGAATCACTCCTGACTGCCATTGTAGATGCCTGCCTTTCTCATAACGTTGTCAGATGCTCCAGACTTCAGAACAGTCGTGACTTCTCCTGATCTTTGTCACCCCTTCTCCATACCTCTTCATTTTTCCTTTTTCATTTTTTTTCTGCTTTGTGCCTTGGGCTGTCCTATTGGTTTTTTTCTGACATGATTTTTGTCTCATATTCGTGACCCAGAAGTTCTCCTGTAGTGCTCCTCTGTTCTCTTGTTCATATGCACCACCGCCACTGCTACTACAACAATGTCATTATTTTTCCCATGTTTTCCGCTACTACTATCTTATTTATCGCTGCCACTGCTACCTCTGCCGCCATTAATTACTGTTACGACTACTTATACTGCAGCCTCCGCCTTTTCCTCTCTTTTGCTCTGTCTTCGTTCCTTCTCTGCTTTTTTTTTTACCTCTTTTAGTTGTGACCGCTACTACAAGCTCTTTCAGCACTACTTCACCACCACTACCACCACCTACTACTACTTTCACTGTCACCTTATCAAACACCACTGCTGCTACCATTACTGATACTATTTCCTTAATTTTGTGCCCTGTACCAACACTACTACTACTACTACTACTACTACTACTACTACTACTACTACTACTACTACCACCTCCACCACCACCACCCCCCACTCCCCACTCCCTTCCCCAGTTTCCTGTCGTATATATTCTGGCCTTCCCTTCTTGTTTCAGTGCGACTTGTCAGTGGTCGAAGTCGGACCTAAACGTCGTCATAAGTTTCTCTTTCCTAAGTACGCATTATTCATGTGTTGCTTCAACCACAGTATTGAGACTATTCTTCAAGACTTTTAAATGTTTGGCATTTTTTTTATAGTGGGGATGGAGGGGCAGTGGCGGTGTTTTCATGACATTATAAGGTGATGTATACGACGCTCATGCGATTTGATATTAAAGGTCTAAATTTATACTTAAAAATAGTGAACAGTACTGTGGAAAATACTGTATATATTTTCCAGAAATACAGTAATTATATGTAAATAGATGGCCATACTGTATTTAATAATATTTATGTCAAAAAATGGGAAATTTTCTGTACCTGCGCCTGCGCAGGACGACACTCTTCATTGTTGTTTGAATGGAGTAACAGACGTTAAATGTAATGGGAAGAATTTTTCGTGCTCTAGAGGTTAAAATTGGGCTGACACCTCTCAAATAGGAGGCGAAATTGTTGGATGTGCATTCCTGCATAATTTGAGTATCGGGCAACAGGACAGGACACCTCCAGGAACCTCAGATAAGCTGTCTTAATTTATGTTTAAATTCTGGCCAGTAAATTTTTCATAAATGTAGGCAAAAGGGGGAGGTCCTGTACATGACACATTAATTTCCAGTCAAATTGGTGAGTGTTATGATTAAGATATATTCTCCTTCTGTTATATAAATGTGTTTATATATAATCATTTTAATTTAATATACAGTCCACAAATTTATATATTACCAGCATTCCTGGTGATACATATTTATAATTAATAGGTCCAGAGCAACTTGTGGATATGACAGTGGTAGGTATCGAAGGGGGGCATTTTTTGCGACTTAGGTGTCCCAAATTCCTACTTGTCTAACTGATAAATAATAATTATCATTGTTCATTTACTGTTATGTACATAATGATACATTCTGATAAATGTAATTTTCCACAAGTACACACTATAATAAGAAAAAGCACTAAGGCCGTGTAAGTAATTCAGCGCTAGTGTGCTATAACTAGGTAGTGATTAGGGATGTTTGCAGTGACTAACGTGGTCTAAGTGTACTCAGTCTGGTAATTTGTGATGGAGTAGGTTCAAGTAAATTTGAGGGGTCACGTGTTTAAGGCAGCAAAGGATTCGCTTTCCTAATCCTCCCTGGGAGTAGCGTGTTTATCAGTGAGCGCCACATTACGGTAGTTTTAGTTTAATATCTTCAACATGCACCCCATACCCAGAGGCACATAATGGGTCAAAGGACTGGGCCGCAAAATTTTGATAGCTGAATTACGGTAGTGTGTAAGGTTCTGCACTAGGGTACTCAAGGCTGTGTGTGCACAGTCACAAATACTTTACTTGACGGTGCCCCGTGGCCTGGTGGCTAAAGCTCTCGCTTCACATGGCGAGGGCCTGGGTTCGATTCCCGGCGAGGGTACAAACATTGGGAGTGTTTCCTTACACCAGTTGTCTATGTTCCCAGTTGTCTATGTTCCCCATCAATAAATGGGTACCTGGGTGTTAGTCGACTGGTGTGGGTCGCATCCTGGGACAAAACTGACCTAATTTGCCCGAAATGCTCTGAGAGCATAACAAGCGGCTTTCTGTATAGTAGTATGTCATTGATGTCAGCTAGGTCTGTATACCTTGTACTTGTAAACATAAAGATATTATTATTATTATTATTATAATGTGTCTAAGGACACATGTGAAGGCAGGGTAGCCGCGTTGGCTATATATATGGTAAGCTAGCTTGCTATCGCTTGGCTCGAAATGGCAGTAACTGCCTCCAAGGTTTCTTTATTCTGAGCACCAACCCAGGCTTGAGAGCTGCTCCCCGTTAGTTCCTCGTTGAGCCAGACACGTATACTTGTAACGGCAGTTTTGAACCTGGTGCTCGTGCGTGTGTCAGACTACTTACTTTTGATTACCTGTGTGGAGTTATATGCAGGAGCTATGCTCCTAGGGTTCTGTCTTCAGTACTTAATTCTTCATATTAATTTTTAAATTAGTGTTTTTGATATCTTGTATTTTTGTTTCTTATACCATTGTGAATATCCTGTGAAAAACCTAATATTATCCTTTGGGTATTTGTTCATCAGTTTACAACTGTGACTTAATCCCCTATAACTGTTTTTCAGTATCTTTTTTTCGTATTCTTTTATGATCTTATTTGTAGTTAGTGTCTTATCTTTTCTTCCTATCAGCCAGTGAAAGCATCTCTAATGTTTTGAGCCTTATCTCGTAACTAATTGTTTCATCCATGGGAGCAGTTTTGTAGCACGTCTTTGGACTTGTTCAATTTTTTCTTTCCTTATTTTATGTCCAAACATCATACCACTGGTACATATTCCAATTTTCGATTTTTTTTTTTAAGAATTTCCTCATCAATATATCTAAAGGTTATTTTCATAATTGTCACTGGTCTGGTCAGGGACTGAGCCGCGCGGGCAGTGACTCAAAATTGTCTGCTGGTAGCATATTTTTTTTTTTTTAAAGGATTCCACAAGTATGATCTTCCGATGATAGTTTTTGCTGTCTCTCTCTACCATTTTCAGTCGCTTTAGATTGGAGCTTTCATGCTCTTGATCTGCAGAATTGGAGGCCCGTACCTTTCTTTTCTTCTAGTCAGACATGATTGTCTCCCAATCGTCAAATGCTGTACGACCCCTAAGGGTTCATAGATTTTCCCCATGAATATAGTAATAGTCCCATCCCCATTACCTGCCCTGAAGTACTTTATACAGTATATGATAATCTATATTTCTTATTCCTCCGGTGACATAAAACCTTAGTGATGTGAAAGCAACGTTAGTGTTTCCAGAACGGTGTTCATCTGCATCTGGTAACAGGTTCACCATATTATTTATAACTGAACATAGTACTCATTTGTGACCATTACGCGAGTACTAGCAATTATAACTATTATCATGAAGCAGAGGTGTGAGGGTAGGTGTGGGTACTCGCCTATTTGTGGTTGTAGGGGTCAATTCACAGCTCCTGGCCCTGCCTCTTCGCTAAGTCGCTACTAGGTTCACTCTCACCCTGCTCCATGAGCTGGGTGTGTGTGGGAGGGAGGGGGAATTGCGTTCGTGTGTCTAAGGACGTTTTATTTCATTCATAGGGAAGCGCTAAACCCATAGGGGTTATACAACGTTTGGGGAATGGGAGGCAATCAGGCTTGATGAAAGGAAGGTAGGTAGATTTCCTTGGATCAAGAGCCTTTCACCAGCATAGTCACCTCGAAGGAAGAATGTTTTTATACTTTAGTGTTCCACCGCTGCCCGATCTGATTCCTCTTGACAGGAGATGTAATGAGTTAGGAGCATTGGGGATGAGAGATGGGGAGGTGCCGGGTAATGGAAAACAGAGGATGGCGGATATAAGTGGGTGGGTTGATTGGTGTATGGAGGGAGGTAGGGGATAGTATTTTAGGGTGGAGCAGCGTGATACAGTATTATTGTTAAATGACCTAATTTTTCATGACAGCACCTGCCGTCTGCTTTCCCTTCTGTTCTTTTTTTTTTTTGTCGGCTATTACCCCATTGTAAACTACTTGGTAAACAATTCTATATGCCTGCTGGGCTTGGAGCTGAAAAATTTTAATGGGCTTGCAGTATACACTAATTTGAAATGCACTTTTTTTTTTTTTTTTTTTCACTTTTTTTTAGGTTGCGAAATGATTTTTAAGCGAGATGGCAAGTGATGGGTCATAGACGGGTATACAAGTCTTTGGGTGTGAATTGAACCTGCATAGGATGAATCTCTGTAGTAGTGATCCACTTTTCTTGTGTTCTTGTATCTTTAAGATTCAGTTATATACTTGGCCTCTACAATCTGTTTATTCTCAAGTGATTATTATATAGAGCGCCTCACTGTACACCACAGCTAGGTTGGACAAACCCCAGCAGTTGAGATAGCGGTGACCTATGTTATTCCTTACCGTACCTAAACGGTTGGCAGCGCTTGTTAGCAATCAACTGTTTGCATTATGCTTATTTAAAATAATCCGAATCTGCCTAATAGCATGATGTCACAATCCGGATTATATTAGTGACGTCACTAGCGGATCTCGCCCTTTAGTGGGTGGCAAATGTTTACTTTTTCCTAGCAGTTCTGTAATAGATTAATATTCTACTTTCTTACTATATCAAATCATGAATGTTGTACAGCTACGAAGCCTTGCACCGGACAGATTTATTAAGGTTACTCTTAATTGTATTTTAAAATGATTGGTAATTTTTAAATATTAGTCACCGTGAAGCCAATGTAAATCCTGTCTGTGACGTGATCACATCGGGATGTGTTTGACTCAATATGTAGGCCCCGTGTCATGGATGGAGGGTACTATGGTAACAGTGAGTGGCTTGTAATCCGAGGAAAAGGAGTTACCCTCCGATTCCATGGATCGTAACTGATAACTTCTCACTCCCCAGGCGTCGTAGGCCATCTACTGGTTTAATAATAATAGAGGGGGACATAATCTAATGTTTACTCGCTCAAATACTTTTTTTTGTGCGAGTGGCTACTATAAATAAACATTACTTTAGGGCAGTTGCATTGGGTTTTCAGACTATTAATATTTTTTATCTTGCAGTGGGAGGCTGGTTGTTGTGTTGGAGGCTAACTCGGGAGGTCATGGTCATCTTCATCATCCCTGGTGAAAGTATGCAGGGTAGGGGGGTGTTCGGGCAGTAGGTGAGGCTGCAGGAGGGAGGGGCCAGTAGGAGAGAAGGTACAGCAAGATCGAATGATGAAGGAACTCTACAGTGGGCCTATGATCCCATGCTAGGCAGGTTCGGTTTACACCCAACTACAAGAGGGTAGGGGAAGTAAATGATGCAGGAGGGAGGGAGCAGTAGATCAGGCAGTGCAGGGAAGGGGGGCAACAGGCGAGGCAGGGCAGTAGGAAGGAGGGGGAAGTAGGTGAGGAAGGAGGGAAATGGAGGAGGCAATATGATGAAAGTAGGGGGAAGCGGGTAGAGAACAGCAGGTGGAAGAGCAGGTATGGGCACTAGGTTGGGGTGCAGGTACGGACACGAGGTAGTGTGGTGTGTAATATCCGTCATGTGCACACGGGAACAGTCAGTGGAAATTAGTCACTGGGAAAAAATGTCCGTTGAAATCAATGAAAAAACTAATAAATTTAAAACTTACCTTTTCGGCCTTCATTATCCTTAGAGCTGGTGAAAGTCTCTTGATCCAAGGAAGTGGAGCTAACCTCTTCTTATTTGATGATGCATCTGGTTATCTCCCATTCCCCAGATGCTGTATGATGCCTTGTAACTGGAGTGCATCACTGTGATTTATATTATGGATAAAACAAAGGTGCATAAAAATCTGTTAGTAATTAAAGTAACATGCGAGTCGTGGGGGAGGGGGAGGAATTCATGGTTCAAGAAATTGGAACTATCCCCTGCTTTGATGCAGCGGGCATCAGCCGTGATCGATCAGGTCAGCTACCAGAGGCCTGGACTGGGACCGGGCCGCGGGGACGGTGACCTCCGGAAGCGACTCTAGGTAGTGTACAGTTCCCAAGAGCTGTCTCTCTTCTACGGATGTAGCGCTTCCTCTTGAATATAATTACAACAATAAATCGTCCCCATTATTAGGGTGGGTAAGTGGCTCTTGGCATCACACTTGACGATCAGTGGACGTATCGAGCCTCTAGTCTATAGCTCATCGAGCTGGATGATTCCACGCGGATTTAGTGTTTATGATTAAATATACGAGGACGGGAGGGTATGGTGTGGGATCTGGTACTTTCCTTTGCTGTTGAGGAGTCTTGTCCCATCATGAGGAAAGGGGGGGGGGGAGGAAAGGCCACCTTCAGGCTGTTGAATGATTCTTGATCCAAGGAACTGGAGCTACCTTACCCTTACTGTGGTAACACTGGATTACCACTTACGTAGGGGAGCACAAAACTCATAGGGAGTCGTATAAGATCTGGGGAATAAGGCATGGAAAGCAGCGAGATTGGTCCAAAAGGGAATGTTGCTCTGCTTCCCTGGATCGGGTAACATTTACTGTCATTAATGTACCTCCTTCCCTCCCTTGTTAAGGTCCCTTTCCCCAGATGCTGTATGTGACAGCTAAGTTTAGTGTTTCCCCATAAATATATACACTACATAGTTGTGTGTTTTCCATGGGGTTACAGCAGTGAACGGGCGGGCGTTTTGCCCTTACTACTGAGAGTGGAGTTCATAATGAAATATTCAGCCACAAGGAAATTTAAAGTAAATTTGGAAGGTTGGGATCGTGCAGGGCAAGTGCCTGATAGTGTCAGTAGACCAGGGTGAAATCTGCGTGTCTGTTTTGCTGGGTGACCTTGTATGGCTCAGTGACCTTGGGTTATCTTTCGTGAGGGATACAGGGATACATACGTGTGTGTGTATGAGCGGAATGAAGGGAAAGGAAGCCGTTACCGTTTTCAGCTGCACTAGAAGTATGTGGAAGTTCGCTTAGCAAAGTCTTGTGTAAATAGCAGTAAATGCAAGTGTTTACCCCCAGGAAGACTGACAGATGGTGTGGTTGGTTACCTGTCTAGTTCAACTCCCTCAGTCCCAGTGTTGGGGGGGGGGGTCACTGTCCGCTGTAATAGTGGATGTGCAACCATTTCTTGAACCATCAGTGATATTCGTGCAAATTTTAATTTTTCCGGATGCTGTTTCGTCACAGCGTTGCCAGACATGTTGCTGTCATTTTTCTTAGTTTTTTATAGTTAAATATGTTTTTTTACAAGTTAGTATAACCAGACTCAAAGTGGAGTAAATATATTTTGTAACTGTACAGGGAACTTTTTTGTATATGTATGTATGCATACTGGCGGAAGTTGGAATATAATAATGAAATGTTTACAATAGATATGAAAAAGTAGATTTGTGGTTGTGGGAGTTGTGTAATAATATAGCAATACTGTTATTTGTTGATAATAGTGGTGTAAGTTGGGGTGGCTGGTGTAAATGTTGTTGGGCAGCGAGTGCAACGTGGGGTAGCTGTTGTGAATG
Organism: Cherax quadricarinatus; assembly: GCF_038502225.1. Taxonomy (NCBI): domain Eukaryota; kingdom Metazoa; phylum Arthropoda; class Malacostraca; order Decapoda; family Parastacidae; genus Cherax; species Cherax quadricarinatus. The sequence goes on from NC_091334.1 coordinate 15,005,597, forward strand.
TTGCTGTACGTTGCTGTACAATGAGAGTAATGGGTGGCTAGTGTGAATGTTGCTGGACGCAGTGGTTTGACGTAGGGTGGCTACTGTTAATGTTGGACCCAGTGGCACTGTGTTGTAACATGGGGTGGCTTGTGTGAATGTTGGAAGCAGTGGCAGTGTGTTGTAACATGGGGTGGCGGGTGTGAATGTTGGACCCAGTGGCAGTGTGTTGTAACATGGGGTGGCTTGTGTGAATGTTGGACGCAGTGGCAGTGTTGTAACATGGGGTGGCGGGTGTGAATGTTGGACGCAGTGGCAGTGTTGTAACATGGGGTGGCTGGTGTGAATGTTGGATGCAGTGTTGTAACATGGGGTGGCTGGTGTGAATGTTGGATGCAGTGGCAATGTGTTGTAACATGGGGTGGCTGGTGTGAATGTTGGACCCAGTGGCAGTGTGTTGTAACATGGGGTGGCTGGTGTGAATGTTGGATGCAGTGTTGTAACATGGGGTGGCTGGTGTGAATGTTGGATGCAGTGTTGTAACATGGGGTGGCTGGTGTGAATGTTGGATGCAGTGGCAATGTGTTGTAACATGGGGTGGCTGGTGTGAATGTTGGACCCAGTGGCAGTGTGTTGTAACATGGGGTGGCTGGTGTGAATGTTGGATGCAGTGGCAGTGTTGTAACATGGGGTGGCTGGTGTAAATGTTGGACGCAGTGGCACTGTTGTAACATGGGGTTGCTGGTGTGAATGTTGGACGAAGTGGCACTGTTGTAATGGGGTGGCTGGTGTGAATGTTGGACGCAGTGGCAATGTGTTGTAACATGGGGTGGCTGGTGTGAATGTTGGATGCAGTGGCAGTGTGTTGTAACATGGGGTGGCGGGTGTGAATGTTGGACGCAGTGGCAGTGTGTTGCAACATGGGGTGGCTGGTGTGAATGTTGGACGCAGTGGCAGTGTGTTGTAACATGGGGTGGTTGGTGTGAATGTTGGACGCAGTGGCAGTGTGTTGTAACATGGGGTGGCAGGTGTGAATGTTGGACCCAGTGGCAGTGTGTTGCAACATGGGGTGGCTGGTGTGAATGTTGGACCCAGTGGCAGTGTGTTGTAACATGGGGTGGCTGGTGTGAATGTTGGACGCAGTGGCAGTGTGTTGTAACATAGGGTGGCTGGTGTGAATGTTGGACGCAGTGGCAGTGTGTTGTAACATGGGGTGGCTGGTGTGAATGTTGGATGCAGTGTTGTAACATGGGGTGGCTGGTGTGAATGTTGGATGCAGTGGCAGTGTGTTGTAACATGGGGTGGCGGGTGTGAATGTTGGACGCAGTGGCACTTTTGTAACATGGGGTGACTGGTGTGAATGTTGGATGCAGTGGCAGTGTTGTAACATGGGGTGGCTGGTGTGAATGTTGGATGAAGTGGCACTGTTGTAATGGGGTGACTGGTGTGAATGTTGGATGCAGTGGCACTGTGTTGTAACATGGAGTGGGGTGGCTTCTGTTAATGTTAAAAGCATTGGCATTGTGGTGTAACGTCAGTGTGGTTGCTGTGAATGTTTCTGGCAACGATGGCTTGTGGTGTAAAGTTGGGTGACTTGTGTGAATGTTAGTGGTTTTGGTGTGAATGTTGTTGGGTTGGAGGAAGTCACTGCACTCGAGATAGTGATGCATTGTCTCACATCTGATTTATTGTACCTTAAATTCTTAGGAGGAATGCATGCCTTAAGGATATATAACTGGTTTATCATTGTGATCCTGAAGAGATATGTTACATCTCATTAATGCAGCATGAGCCTTGTGTTCAGGAAGCCACACCTGTGGTGAAGTCAGTTAGATAAGTCATTCTCTAATTATGGCATGGATTCCAACAGTTTAAAATTTTTTTTTTTTTTTTTCACCATTTTACTGCATCAACAAATTTGACACAACGTAAACGAAACTTAATAGGTACTATCCTGGCTCTGATTCATCAGTCATTAAATATTGAAGCCGTTCAGAATAGGTAAATGTAAATTGTCTAATGTGATTTAATGGGAATAAAAATGGCCAAATCAGCTCCTAGATATTTGAATTTAGCTCTTGCTATTGTATTTTTTGACTCCTCTTGCCCTCTTTCGAACATTTGAAGCTACGCCATTGAGGGTTTTGGAAGTTACCCCAGCCATTCCAGAATGCTGGGAATGGATTCAACAACTTCGGTCATAGGACACGTGAACATGTCATTTATTCCAAGAATTTGGTCCTCATTACCATACAGAAGTGTTGAAAATTTGAAGGCAGTTGTATAGGATGTTTTGGAGGTATGAATGAAATAAAATTGAAAAGTTGGAAGAAAAAAAAAATCAGGTAACCTCTTAAAATACCCCTTTTTGGATACCTCATAATGCAGGAAGATTTTTAAGTCAGGTGGAGATTTATATTCCCAGTCCCTTAAAAAACTGAAATATAATTGTCAATCCTTAGATAGGTATAACATATGAAGTTATTTTATAGTTTCATAAATTTTAGCAGGTTAGGGTACTATGTTAGTTTTTTGTATCAATAACAAAAAAATAGCATAATAAATGCAAACAAAAAAATTAGGTAATGGAAGATTGGGTATCAGATTGGAGGGGGAGAGTATGGAGGAGAGAGTATTGGGAGTGGACATGTCAGCAGATGAGTCTATGAAGGATGACGTGAATCATAGAATTGATGAGGGGAAAAAGGTGAGTGGTGCACTGAGGAATCTGTGGAGACAAAGAACTTTATCCATGAAAGCAAAGGGGGGGAATGTTTGAGAGTATAGTTATACCAACACTCCTTTATGGGTGTGAGGCATGGGTTGTGAATATTACAACAAAGAGAAGGCTGGAGGCAGTGGAGAAGTCATATCTGAGGGCAATGTGTGGTGCGAATATAATGCAGAGAATCTGTAGCTTGGAGATTAGGAGGTGTGGGATTATCAAAACTATTATCCAGAGGGCTGAGGAGGGGTTATTGAGATGGTTTGGACATGTAGAGATGGAACGAAACAGAATGACTTCGAGGGTGTGTAAATCTGTAGTGGAGGGAAGGCAGGATGGGGGTCAGCCTAGGAAAGGTTGGAGGGAAGGGATAAAGGAGGTTTTGTGTGCAAGGGGCTTGGACTTCCAACAAGTGTGTGTGAGCGTGTTAGATAGCGAATGGAGACAAATGGTTTTTAGGACTTGATGTGCTGTTGGAGTGTAAGCAAGGTAACATTTATGAAGGGATTCAGGGAAACCGGCAGGCCGGACTTGATTCCTGAAGATGGGAAGTACAATGCCGGCGCTCTGAAGGAGGGGTATTAATGTTGTGGTTTTATAACTGTAGTGTAAGCACGCCTCTGGCAAGACAGTGATGGAGTGAATGATGGAAGTTTTTCTTCTTCGGGCCACCCTGCCTTGGTGGGAATTGGCGATGTGTTAATAAAAAATAATAAAAATAAATGCAGTCACATAACCTATATTGTATTATTTTCAAGGGATGAGTTAATATTCAGGTAATCCAACATTTGGGTTGTATTATTTGTAATTTTCAGTAACTAAACCATGTATAATATGGTGAAAAATTACTGATGTCTGTGGTTCTGTAATTACAATGTTTTATTTAATCCTAAAAATATTTTCCAGGGTAGCTTATTTTATTGAAGTACATACAGTAGAACCCCCATATTCACCGATTCATTATCCGAGGTTTCAGTTATCCACGGTTTACTGTGACCCAAAAATACCTCTTAATTTTGCATAATAATGGCCCCAAAGCACAAAAGTAGTAGAGCTGGCAGTTCTTCAAAGCCTGAGAAGCTGTGAATTGCTTCTCATCAGTGAAAAAGTGATAATTCTCCACTTATTGTGTATAATTTACCAATCAAACTTTGATAAGTATGTATAGGACTTATATAGGGTAAACTATTAACCACAGTTTTGGTATCCATGACAGGTCCATGGAACATATTTCCCATGGATATGGGGATCCTACTGTACAATATATTATGTAAGTGCATATCACAAAAAAAAATATATATATTAGTAATGTTCTCTAATAATGAATTTTATTTAATAACTGTAGCAACAACAATAACTGACTATAACAAAGACAATGCTGACAATAATAATTCGCAGTATTGATGACAGTAATCTGACACTAACAAAAACAATGATAACGACAACAAGAATGATGATATTAAAACTATTAATACTGTATTTCTGCTGTACCATTAACAGCTCATGATAATTTAAATATACATACTGTGTTAGTAATTAGTAATAAAATAAATGCCCTAACCATTATTTTACTTTTTCAGAGCAATTCCAACTCATGGCAATACAGCTGCCCTTAGCTTGACAGTGTATCATCGCAATGCTCTTGGTCTTGATGAGTTCTTGGGGCAGGTGCAGCTTCCTCTCTCAGAATTCGATGTGTACGAGAGACCCAGAAGCAGGTGTGTAAGTACATAATTGTGCTTTAGTGGGTAGAAAATGTAAGACTGAACTGAGCCAAGATGAGTCTTTAGCATTTCAGAAATTGAGGTTTAGCTAATTTAGAGGGGAATTTTTTTTTTTTTTTGTTTATTGCTATTCTAGTGCTAAACTTTACAAGTGTATACAGCTTGTACAGCCTATAACTTTTTTTTAAACTTTTCTGTGAGGGGAATGGAAGGCATGATCGTGGAAGGATTACAGATTGTTATAGGACCAGCTGTAGCATTTTATCAAGCTGTATTTATAAGTAAAAGTTATCTTTGCTTTATTATACTAGGTACTTTAATGAGGGTGCTGCTATGGAGTTATTATCCTTTTTGTTATAACTTAGATTTTTTTTAATAATTATTGGGTAATACAGTATTTTCTATTTGTACAAATATGATATACTGTACTGTAATTGTTTTTGTCTCTATACATATTGTTCACTCATTTAGGAAGAGTTACTTAAGATAATCTTGCCTGTACTAGCAGAAGCAAAAATGCTTCAAGTTAAAACTGTGGTAACCCTGTGTAATATCTATAATTATTAATTGGCAGTTTGTACAATTTTGTGTAATATCTTAAGAGAATAGTGCTTTATTAGTGTTCATAAAATAAGTAGGACAAAGAGAAGTTTTCTCTTGCACTTGTATGTTATGACCTAGTCTGGCAGTTGTGAATGAATTTCTCCTTTGTATACAGATGGCATCGTCTCAAGGGAAAACCAGAAAAAGACCGTAAGAAAGGGGAAAAGGAGAGAGGTGACCTGGAGATTAAAGTGGCATTCACTGTTAAATCAGGATCACTTCTAGATGTCTCCAAGAAAGAGAAGAATAAATCAATTACATCACTTAAGAATTTAGGTAATAAATGAACTTATTATTTTTAAAGATTAACTCATGAAAATTGTTACGAATGTGAACATTAATGCCAAGAAAATTGTATTTGATCAAAATTAAAAATTTAGATATTTAACATTGTATACAGTATTTGTATACAATGTGGAGACAAAGAACTTTGTCCTTGGAGGCAAAGAGGGGAATGTATGAGAGTATAGTTTTACCAACGCTCTTATATGGGTGTGAAGCGTGGGTGATGAATGTTGCAGCGAGGAGAAGGCTGGAGGCAGTGGAGATGTCATGTCTGAGGGCAATGTGTGGTGTGAATATAATGCAGAGAATTCGTAGTTTGGAAGTTAGGAGGAGGTGCGGGATTACCAAAACTGTTGTCCAGAGGGCTGAGGAAGGGTTGTTGAGGTGGTTCGGACATGTAGAGAGAATGGAGCGAAACAGAATGACTTCAAGAGTGTATCAGTCTGTAGTGGAAGGAAGGCGGGGTAGGGGTCGGCCTAGGAAGGGTTGGAGGGAGGGGGTAAAGGAGGTTTTGTGTGCGAGGGGCTTGGACTTCCAGCAGGCATGCGTGAGCGTGTTTGATAGGAGTGAATGGAGACAAATGGTTTTTAATACTTGACGTGCTGTTGGAGTGTGAGCAAAGTAACATTTATGAAGGGATTCAGGGAAACCGGCAGGCCGGACTTGAGTCCTGGAGATGGGAAGTACAGTGCCTGCACTCTGAAGGAGGGGTGTTAATGTTGCAATTTAAAAACTGTAGTGTAAGGCACCCTTCTGGCAAGACAGTGATGGAGTGAATGATGGTGAAAGTTTTTCTTTTTCGGGCCACCCTGCCTTGGTGGGAGTCGGCCGGTGTGATAATAAAAAAAAAAAAAATAATTTAATTTTTTTTTTTTTTTTTTTTTTTTTTTTTGCTTATTATTCTTATGCTGTAATGGGTGATAAGTTGAGTGGCAGGTAAACTGATGAAACCACTGAATGTTTTTTCAGGTGGCAGTTTGATGAGCTTGGGAAGCAAAGAAAGAGCAAATCTGAAGAGTTTTGCCAAGTCTGTCAGTAAGTAAATGTTATTTTTTAATGTTAAGGGTATACAAAATATACATTGGTGTTTTAAGTATCTGGAGTACAATAGTACCTGGTTTAAGAAAGGTTTGGGTATAAATTTATCTTCTTTGTTCAAGGTAAACAAGTATTAATACATTGAAAACCAAGACAACCAACTGCAGTGGTACCTTGGGATACGAACAGCTCAAAACTCAAATAATTATATAAGTGTATTTATGCAAGTGCTTTTGCAAGTGTATTTTTGGGGGCCTGAAATGGATTAATCTAATTTACATTACTCCTTATGGGAACAAATTCGTTTGGTATCGGCACTCGAGCAGCCTTCTGGAACAAATTAAGTTCATACCCCGAGGTACCACTGTATATACGTATTTAGTAAAATGTTTTATTATTATTTTATTAACACACTGGCCGATTCCCACCAAGGCAGGGTGGCCCGAAAAAGAAAAACTTTCACCATCATTCACTCCATCACTGTCTTGCCAGAAGGGTGCTGTACCCTACAGTTTTTAAACTGCAACATTAACACCCCTCCTTCAGAGTGCAGGCACTGTACTTCCCATCTCCAAGACTCAAGTCTGGCCTGCCGGTTTCCCTGAATCCCTTTTAATACTTGACGTGCTGTTGGAGTAAAATGTGTGCATATAAAATATTTTTAGGTGAATGGATCTACATGTACAATATACATGTGTGGAGATAATTCAAATGTATGCTAGTGGATATTGCTGTTTAAGCATTTAGTCACCTTAGCCCAGCTTGTTTAATAAATTTGTATTAACAAAGAAGCACTGTTCTTTTATAATACACGTACAGTGAACCCCAGGTTATCAGCCGTAATCCGTTCCTGAAGGTTGGCCGATAACCGAATTAGTATTTCCCATAAGAATTAATGAAAATAACCGAATTAATATTTCCCATAAGAATTAATGAAAAAATTAATTATAGGAGGGTGGGGGCAGGAGGAAAGAGGAGTGATTGGTGGAATGATGAAGTTAAGGGTGTGATAAAAGAGAAAAAGGTAGCTTATGAGAGGTTTTTACAAAGCAGGAGTGTTGTAAGAAGAGCAGAGTATATGGAGAGTAAAAGAAAGGTAAAGAGAGTGGTGAGAGAGTGCAAAAGGAGAGCAGATGATAGAGTGGGAGAGGCACTGTCAAGAAATTTTAATGAAAATAAGAAAAAATTTTGGAGTGAGTTAAACAAGTTAAGAAAGCCTAGGGAAAGTATGGATTTGTCAGTTAAAAACAGAGTAGGGGAGTTAGTAGATGGGGAGAGGGAGGTATTAGGTAGATGGCGAGAATATTTTGAGGAACTTTTAAATGTTAAGGAAGAAAGAGAGGCAGTAATTTCATGCACTGGTCAGGGAGGTATACCATCTTTTAGGAGTGAAGAAGAGCAGAATGTAAGTGTGGGGGAGGTACGTGAGGCGTTACGTAGAATGAAAGGGGGTAAAGCAGCTGGAACTGATAGGATCATGACAGAAATGTTAAAAGCAGGGGGGGATATAGTGTTGGAGTGGTTGGTACTTTTGTTTAATAAATGTATGAAAGGGGAAGGTACCTAGGGATTGGCAGAGAGGATGTATAGTCCCTTTATATAAAGGGAAAGGGGACAAAGAGAATGTAAAAATTATAGAGGAATAAGTTTACTGAGTATACCAGGAAAAGTGTACGGTAGGGTTATAATTGAAAGAATTAGAGGTAAGACAGAATGTAGGATTGCGGATGAGCATGGAGGTTTCAGAGTGGGTAGGGGATGTGTAGATCAAGTGTTTACATTGAAGCATATATGTGAACAGTATTTAGATAAAGGTAGGGAAGTTTTTATTGCATTTATGGATTTAGAAAAGGCATATGATAGTGGATAGAGGAGCAATGTGGCAGATGTTGCAAGTATATTGAATAGGTGGTAAGTTATTAAATGCTGTAAAGAGTTTTTATGAGGATAGTGAGGCTCAGGTTAGGGTGTGTAGAAGAGAGGGAGACTACTTCCCAGTAAAAGTAGGTCTTAGACAGGGATGTGTAATGTCACCATGGTTGTTTAATATATTTATAGATGGGGTTGCAAAGGAAGTAAATGCTAGGGTGTTCGGGAGAGGGGTGGGATTAAATTATGGGGAATCAAATTCAAAATGGGAATTGACAGTTACTTTTTGCTGATGATACTGTGCTTATGGGAGATTCTAAAGAAAAATTGCAAAGGTTAGTGGATGAGTTTGGGAATGTGTATAAAGGTAGAAAGTTGAAAGTGAACATAGAAAAGAGTAAGGTGATGAGGGTATCAAATGATTTAGATAAAGAAAAATTGGATATCAAATTGGGGAGGAGTAGTATGGAAGAAGTGAATGTTTTCAGATACTTGGGAGTTGACGTGTCGGCGGATGGATTTATGAAGGATGAGGTTAATCATAGAATTGATGAGGGAAAAAAGGCGAGTGGTGCGTTGAGGTATATGTGGAGTCAAAAAACGTTATCTATGGAGGCAAAGAAGGGAATGTATGAAAGTATAGTAGTACCAACACTCTTATATGGGTGTGAAGCTTGGGTGGTAAATGCAGCAGCGAGGAGACTGTTGGAGGCAGTGGAGATGTCTTGTTTAAGGGCAATGTGTGGTGTAAATATTATGCAGAAAATTCGGAGTGTGGAAATTAGGAAAAGGTGTGGAGTTAATAAAAGTATTAGTCAGAGGGCAGAAGAGGGGTTGTTGAGGTGGTTTGGTCATTTAGAGAGAATGGATCAAAGTAGAATGACATGGAAAGCATATAAATCTATAGGGGAAGGAAGGCGGGGTAGGGGTCGTCCTCGAAAGGGTTGGAGAGAGGGGGTAAAGGAGGTTTTGTGGGCAAGGGGCTTGGACTTCCAGCAAGCGTGCGTGAGCGTGTTAGATAGGAGTGAATGGAGACGAATGGTACTTGGGACCTGACGATCTGTTGGAGTGTGAGCAGGGTAATATTTAGTGAAGGGATTCAGGGAAACCGGTTATTTTCATATAGTCGGACTTGAGTCCTGAAAATGGGAAGTACAATGCCTGCACTTTAAAGGAAGGGTTTGGGATATTGGCAGTTTTTTAGGGATATGTTGTGTATCTTTATATGTGTATGCTTCTAAACTGTTGTATTCTGAGCACCTCTGCAAAAACAGTGATAATGTGCGAGTGTGGTGAAAGTGTTGAATGATGATGAAAGTATTTTCTTTTTGGGGATTTTCTTTCTTTTTTGGGTCACCCTGCCTCGGTGGGAGACGGCAGACTTGTTGAAAAAAAAAAAAAAAATTCATTCCAAACAAAAATATTCACAAAAAAATAATTTTTACAATTATGTAAGTATTACATACCTTTATTGAAGGCTAATGCTGGCTTCTGGAAGATAGGGAGGAGGTAAGAGGGAGGAGTTAATCTTTGGAAGGGGAATCCCCCTCCATAAAGACTTTAGGTAGCAATGCCTTCTCTGGGGTTACTTCCCTTCTCTCTTTTAATGACATGAGAACCAGCTTGAGTCACTGGACCCCTGTCTCACAAAATAACTGTCCAGAGTGCTCTGTTTCTGGCATCTCTTTAAGATTTCCCTGAAGTGGGACAGGGTTTTGTCACTAAACATGTTGCAAATATGGCTTGTTTCAGCTTTGTCAGGGTGGTGTTTCTCTATAAAAGCTTGCACCCTGGTCCACATTGCACACACCTCTTTAATCTCTGAAGAAGGCACTTACTTCACTCCCTCTTCCTCCTCCTCTGAAGCAAGTTCCTCAGCTGCAGTCTGTTGCTGTCCAAGTTGAAGCTCTTGCAGCTCTTCAGTGGTAAGCTCTTTCCTGTGGTCCTCCACCAACTCTTCCACATCCTCACCACTCGCCTCCAACCCCAGGGACTTCCCCAAAGACACAATAATCCACAGGGTCGGCAGGGTCAGGGTCACTGTGAATCTCAAACCCTTCAAAATCCTTCTCTTGGACACAATCTGGCCACAGTTTTCTCCAAACAGAATTCAAAGTCCTGTAAGTCACTCCCTCCCAAGCCTTACCTATAAGGCTTATGCAATGGGGGATAGTGAAGTGATTCCTCCAGAACTCTCTTAGGGTCAACTGAGTGTCCGAGGTCACTTCAAAGCACTTTCGAAACACTGCTTTTGTGTAGAGTTTTTTGAAGTTAGAAATGACCTTGTGGTCCATGGGCTGGAGGAGAGGAGTGGTGTTAGGAGGCAAGAACTTCACTTTTATAAAACTGAAGTCCTTAAACACTTGGTCTTCCAAGTCTGGAGGATGTGCAGGAGCATTGTCCAGTAACAGGAGGCACTTGAGTGGCAATTTCTTTTCCAGGAGGTATTTTTTCACACTTGGGCCAAACACATCATTAACCCACTCTTTGAAAATTTGCCTTGTGACCCATGCCTTATGATTAGCTTTCCACATCACACACAATCTATTCTTCATGACATTGTTTTTCTTGAACACACTGGGATTTTCTGAGTGATACACAAGTAAAGCTTCACTTTGAAATCCCCACTAGCATTACCACACAACAAAAGAGTAGGCCTGTCTTTCATAGGCTTGTGTCCTGGCAGTGCCTTTTCCTCCTGGGTAATGTAGGTCCTGTTTGGCATTTTCTTCCAAAACAGACCTGTTTCGTCACAATTGAAAACTTGTTGGGGTTCAAATCCTTCAGCCTTTACATAGTCCTGGAATTCATAAACGTACTTTTCAGCCGCGCATTTGTCAGAACTTGCAGCCTCACCATGCCTTACAGCACTGTGTATGCCTGGAGTTTACCTGGAGAGAGTACCGGGGGTCAACGCCCCCGCGGCCCGGTCTGTGACCAGGACTCCTTGTGGATCAGAGCCTGATCAACCAGGCTGTTGCTGCTGGCTGCACGCAAACCAACGTACGAGCCACAGCCCGGCTGGTCAGGAACCGACTTTAGGTGCTTGTCCAGTGCCAGCTTGAAGACTGCCAGGGGTCTGTTGGTAATCCCCCTTATATATGCTGGGAGGCAGTTGAACAGTCTCGGGCCCCTGACACTTATTGTATGGTCTCTTAACGTGCTAGTGACACCCCTGCTTTTCATTGGGGGGATGTTGCATCGTCTGCCAAGTCTTTTGCTTTCGTAGTGAGTGATTTTCGTGTGCAAGTTCGGTACTAGTCCCTCTAGGATTTTCCAGGTGTATATAATCATGTATCTCTCTTGCCTGCGTTCCAGGGAATACAGGTTTAGGAACCTCAAGCGCTCCCAGTAATTGAGGTGTTTTATCTCCGTTATGCGCGCCGTGAAGGTTCTCTGTACATTTTCTAGGTCAGCAATTTCACCTGCCTTGAAAGGTGCTGTTAGTGTGCAGCAATATTCCAGCCTAGATAGAACAAGTGACCTGAAGAGTGTCATCATGGGCTTGGCCTCCCTAGTTTTGAAGGTTCTCATTATCCATCCTGTCATTTTTCTGGCAGATGCGATTGATACAATGTTATGGTCCTTGAAGGTGAGATCCTCCGACATGATCAAACTCTCCTTTGCTGGCCCTAAATTCACAAACTGCAGCACTTCTTCCAGGCATTTTCTTTGCAAGATCCTCATGCAACTGCTTTGCCTTCTCACAAATGATCGACTTCACTACACTGTCTCCCACTAATTCTTTTTCCTTAATCCACAATAAAAATAACTTTTCCATCTCTTCCATTATCGGCTTCCTTTGTTTAGTTTTGCAACATTAGCATCTTTGATTTTTTCTTTCTTTGTCAGGATGGTTGTAAATGTTGATTTATTCTTGCTGTACATCCTGGCAAGTTCCACCACCTTCATACCACTCTCAAATTTTTCTATCACTTCACGCTTAAATTCCATGGTGTTTCTCACTTTCTTTACCACAGGAACTTTACTAGGAACTTTCTTTGGAGCCATGGTTACTTATTTCACAGTTGCACTGCAATAAAAACCACTAAAAACAATGGTAAACAAGTGAAATGTTTGGATGTATGAGCAGAAGCTTCCTCAGTCACAGAGAGACAAAGCCAAACTGAAGCACAAGCTGCCCCAGCCGGCGGATGGACGCGTCCAAAATGGCTGATAACCGAGCGCCAAAAACCCCGCCGATAACCGAGTTGGCCGATAACCAAACCGGCCGATAACCGGGGGTCCACTGTACTCTTTGACGATGTGGGAGGTGCATATGAGGGTGGGTGTAGAAGTGGGGGAAAGGGTGAGTGGAGGTGTGGGTGGTTAATACAGTAGGGCCCCACTTTACGGCATTTCGTCTTACAGCGTTCCAATAATATGGTGATGTCAAATTATGCCCAAAATTTGCTATATGGCAAGCAGTCTTTCAAATACGGCGTGCCCCACACGGTTTATGTTCTCTGTGACCACATCTATTATGTTTGGAAACTTTCCAAAATTTCAAGTGTTTTACAGTTATTGTGTATTTTATATGTACTCTGATAATTATACTTATGTGTACCTGTACCTAAATATACTTACACACTGTGCTGGTGTGCAGGTACACATTAAAATCGCTAAGAGTCTCTCTACTCTTGATGCCAATAGTACGTAATAATCATCACTCTTGGGCACATTAAATGTCATATTTTACGTTAACATAGACATTTTCAGTAATCTATCTATGATATTTTCCTCAAAATTATATAAGAAACACGTTACATAGCATATAAACATGATACATGCACTCACAGAATAAAAATGTACGTTAGTATGAGATTTGTTTACAAAGCGTCTGTGTAGGTAGTGTCGGAAGAATTACGTTTTCTCTAGTCAAACACTGGGGGATAACTGTAGAAAAATATTCCTTTTGTATGCCTTCACTCTATATATAGCAATTCATGACCCTTGTGGGTTTAGTGCTTTTTTATTATGATATCATCATCATTCATCTAAAAATGGTGTGTTGCATGAGAATGGGAGTGTTTCTGTTTGTTTATTCTGTATTGACTTGTACACAATGTAAGAGTATTTGTATTGAGGTAATTATTATTATAATAATGAAAATATTATGAGGTAAAAGTTTTACAAACTCTTACAAACGTACGTGAACGAACAAAAAGTACACACACATTAATACGCATTTATTTTGCCTGACAAAGTGATCACCCACTACTTGTTCAGTTTGTGTTCTTACATTGTCTGAACTCTGTATCTCATTCTCTCTCTCATTTACTCTTTCATTAACTAGTTGGCTCTTATTGACGATGGCATCTAAGCTTAGCTGTGATAAAAAGGAGTTGTAAGCCTCTTGCTTTAAGTGCCAAGTTAGAGGATGGTGTGTCATTCTGATTTTATTCAATAAACACCCAGCCACTCACCTCTCACACATAAATAATAATATTTTAAGGTAAGTAATAAGTGTACTCTGTGTGTATCTTACCTTTTATTGTGTTTTTAATGCCTAGTTCTATTACTAGCTTAATATAATTGTAGACTTGTTGTCTGGCATTTATATGCATTTATAAATGGAAAAAATGGCGTTCTGCTTTCCAACGATGTCTGCTTTCTGGCGATAGCCTGGAACCTAACCCGCCGTGTAAGTGGGGCCCTACTGTACACTTAACTAGAAGTTAAAAATACAGTACTCATCTTTTCATGCAAAATGTCCATCAATCTATGAATGTATATTTATCTTAATTCATCAACACAGCCTTTAATAATTTTGTATTTTAAAGTTTAGTCCATTATTTTCAGTTTTACAGAATTCTTCATGTAGCAGTTGCTAGCATATAATAATTGAATGTTGAGTGATGAATTGGATAGCTCTTTGGCTTTAATGATATGGAAAGGCTTCTGTTATCATTAAGAACACAATGAGCTAGTAAGATGAATTATTCATAAACTTCCCTTGCATTGCATAGGTATATGCTGTGTTAATCTCAACTAATTATTTCAATTTAGGATGTTTCCTAAAAGTGCTCAGATTTTTTTTTAATTTAATTAGAAGTGAAAGAAAAGAAGTGTTGAGTTGTGCAAGACTTTCCTTAGTCTAAAAACCTTTGTAATTATTTGTTTTTACAGCTTCTTCATATCCACTTGAGCACTTCAGTCCTATATTCATGATTATTAGCATACTTGCCTATCTTTGTATTTGCATTTGCAGCAAATTGTGATAAAATATCAAGAGTAGAGAGAGTACCATATTAATCTTTTATCTATGGTATTTTGTTTAATGTGTTTGTTACCATATGTCTTTTTTTTAGGTCATAAAATAGACAAAATTGCACAAAAACCGGGGAGAAAGAAGGCTCGAAAAGGAAGTCGGGATAGTCAAGGTTTCCCTCAAGAGCTTATGCAGTCTGGTCAGCGTGCTGGTGATGCTGATCCTGGTGTAATTTCCGACAGTGAAGATGACTTTGGGGTAAGTCAAGAGAATTTAAAAAAATGGCACTTTAATTCAGGAAAATATTGT
>NC_091334.1:15025339-15035339 GCF_038502225.1 Cherax quadricarinatus
TAGCCACAGTAAAATTCGTCCAACTAGATATATTTCTACACCATAGGAAGGTTAGCACAGGCACCACTGTGACCACAAATGCAAGTTTTTACAGACGAATCTCCAGCTAGCGTGGCCGTGACGAACTCTAACTCAAGTCCCTTCACTGCCGTCAACATGACTCACGAAATCGTAATGACACGGTGTATAAATATACCTAGTTGGACGAATTTTGCTGTGGCTAGCTGGTCTAGTGGCTAACGCGACGGGCTGGAGTTTTGAGACTCTCTGACCGCGGGTACAATCCCAGCCGGGGTATGGTTTGTTTGCAATCGTGTCATTACGATTTCGTGAGTTATGCTAACGAAACAATGATGACCAATAATCAAAGATGTGGAGAAGTTATTGTTGGTGTAGATCAACAATAAACAATTAGCAGGAGATAGTGTTGTGGAGTCGATCATTTGTTAAAAGGCAAGGCAGTTGCATGCTGATCTAGTAAAGAAAGAGCTTGGAACGAGTGCTGCTGTTAGTGAATTTAAGGCCAGCAAAGGCTGGTTTGAGAGATTTAAAAAGTGTAGTGGCATATACAGTGTTCTAAGGCATGGCGAGGCTGCAAGGTCAGACAAACATGCAGCTGGAGAGTTTGTATGTGAATTCAAGGATTCCTTCCCCAACAAGTGTTCAGTTGTGATGAAACAGGCCTCTTTTGGAAGAAAATGCCAAAGACAACCTACATCACTCAGGAGGAAAAGGTACTGCCAGGACACAAGCCTATGAAGGATAGGCTTACTCTTTTGTTCTGTGGTAATGCTAATGGGGATTTCAAAGTGAAGCCTTTACTGGTGTATCACTCTGAAAATCCCAGTGTTCAGGAAAAACAATGTCATCAAGAGTAAATTGTGTGTGTTGTGGAATGCTAATAATAAGGCATGGGTCACAATGCAAATTTTCGTTGACTGGGTCCATTAAGTGTTTGGCCTGAGTGTGAAAAAATATCTCCAGGAAAATAAATTGCCACTCAAGTGCTTCCTGGTACTGGACAATGCTCCTGCTCATCCTGCAAACTTGGTAGACCAATTGTCTGTGGAGTTAAGTTTTATAGCATTGAAGTTCTTGCCTCCTAACACCACTCCTCTCATTCAACCCATGGACCAGCAGGTCATTTCTAGCTTCAAAAAACTCTACACGAAAGCAATACTTCAAAGGTGCTTTGAAGTGACTTCGGACACTTACTTGACCCTAGGAGAGTTCTGGAGGAATCACTTCAATCTCCTCCATTGCATAAGCCTTATAGGTAAGGCTTGGCAGGGAGTGACTTTCAGGACTTTAAACTCTGCTTGGAGAAAATTGTGGCTAGAATGTGTCCAAGAGAAGGATTTTGAAGGGTTTGAAGCTGACCCTGACCATTGACCCTGACCCTGACCCTGACCCTGACCCTGACCCTGTCAACCCTCTGCCTGTTGTGGAATGTATTGTGGCTTTGGGGAAGTCCATGGTGTTGGATGTGAGTGGCCAGGATGTGGAAGAGTTGGTGGAGGACCACAGGGAAGAGCTAACCACTGAAGAGCCACAAGACCTTCATCTGCAACAGCAGCAGACCACAGCTGAGGAAATTGCTCAGAGGAGGAGGAAGAGAGAGGGGAGAATGTGCTGCCTTCAGTGATTAAAGATGTGTGTAAAGTGGATTGAGTTGTAAAGTTTTGTGGAGAAATATCACCCGGACTAAGCTCAAACAAGCCATATCTGCAACATGTTCAGTGACAAAACCTTGTCCGACTTCAAGCAAATCTTAGAGTTGCCAGAAACAGACCTCTTTACAGTTTTTTTGTGCGACAGGGGTACAGTGACTTAAGCTGGTCCTAGTGGTAGTAAAAGACAAAGAAGGGAAGTAACCCCAGAGAGGGCTTTGATACCTGAAGTCCTTCTGGAGGGGGATTCCCCTTCCAAACAATAAACTCTCCTCCCTCTCCCCTCCTCGCCTTCTTCCATATTCCAGCAATAGTCTTCAATAAAGCTATGTAATGTTCATTTATTATTAAAATTAGTCTTTTATATTTCTTTCTCATTGTTTTGTGTATGTAAAACTGTAATTAATCTTTAAAAAATGTATTTTTTGTTAATATTTTTAGATGTCTGGAACGGATTAATTGTATTTACATTAATTCTTATGGGAAATATATTTCGGTTTTTGGCCTTTTCGGATTTAGGTCAACCTTCTGGAACTGATTACGGTCGATAACCGGGGGTCCACTGTATAACCCATTTAGTGTGCATACACCATTCCCTGTGGTGGTTGTGACAAACAGTACATTGGCAAAACTTCACAGAATCTAAAATCCAGAATTCAGGAACACTAATATGATTGTAGGCACTTCAATACCATCAACACGTACATAGTTCACCAAGATATACATTCACATTATGACATGGTAAGATGCCAGCCAAACTGGCCATCAGAAAATGAGGCAGTTCTAGGTGGTGATATATGGGAACTGCTTTAACCCGTAAATGGTCCAAGCAGATCTACGTTCACATGTGTAGTGCTACAAAAGTAAATCTACGTTTTTTTTACATATTTTCAAATGTAACAAAAAAAAAAGGTAGATCAAAGTTTTTTTTACACATTTTCAAATGTAAAAAAACAAAAAGATCTACTTTTTTTTACATACTTTCAGATGTTGAAAAAACGTATATATATGTTTGGACCGTTTACGGGTTAATCATTGCACAGAACATTACTGAAGAGAACCAAGGTCATTTAGTGTAGCTACACCACTGGTTCACATTATACTACAGGGACATTTTTGGCAGTGGGGTTGGGGGAAATGTACCAACCAGAAACCAAATGACAATTCCTGTATATCACTGTGCTTTGCCATCCCAAGATTCATCACACTCCAAAGATTTCACTTAGCTCACCTTTTCCTTCAAACCCATGAATATGCATTATCATGTGTGCATTTTTTATCTTCTGTATAATGATAAATCCTAATGATATCCAATACGTCAAATGATATCATCTTTGACTTGATAAAGATCTTAAGACATTGAACTGTTGTCAAATAAAATCTTGTTCAGAAAGCTGTCTTTTTCTTAACAGAAACTTATTTTTCTCTGAAAGTTAGCTGTATACTTCTCAAAACTTTCACAGAAAATTTATCTATGCCTTTATTTTTTGACATAATTTTTCAGTTTGATGAAGAAGTTAGTGTGAACACTCGATCCAGTAGTCCCTACAGCACTGTGTCAAGGGGCTCTTCAGTTCTGCATGAGGTTCATGGTAAGGGTCAATAGCTGTTCTATTCTTATTATTCATATGTTCTTGAAATTGGAAATTTTCATAATCTGCTGTGTCTTTTTGTCTGAAATTAAATTTTGAGAACTTGGGAGAAACTATTGTAGAGGGCATAGTAGGTAAGTTTGGGGTAACAGGGGTAAATGATAATGGGGGCCTTTAATTATTCTTTGTATAGAAAGAGGTTTGGTGATAGGCAATATATATTATAAAAAATGATAAATAAGTACGTACATGAAGGATGATATAGAGTATAATGACAGCAGTTTGTTGAGCTATGTATTGGTGGATAAAAGCTTGAAGGACAGGAGTAGGAGACAGAGAGTTTGCTTTCCTGGGGCTGGGATGGAGGATATTGTTAGCCGTCTGGATGACATCATGAGAGGTAATGGGAGTAATCCTATTATCTGTCTCAGTGCTGGAGGCAACGATGTTGGCAGACGTAGGAGTGAAGACCTGATTAGCAGGTATAGGTCAGCAATAGAAATAATTAGGAGTAAGGGTGGGAACCTTCTCATATGTGGTATTTTGCCAAGGAGGGGAGTTGGAAATGAATGGTTGTCCAGGGCAATTGGTGTCAATTGCTGGCTGGACAAATACTGTAAGAAAAATGCGGTAACATTCATTGACAACTGGGACCTTTTCTATGGCAGAAATGACATGTATGCCAGGGATGGGGTTCACTTATCTAGGTGTGGGGTGGGAGCACTGGCAACTGCAGTGGAGGGAGCAGTTAGGACTTTAAACTAGGAGTAGTTAGTGGTATGGGTTTTGGCAGGAAAACAGTGAAGTCCCAGTGTAGTAATATTATGAGTTCTAGGGGAACTAGTAATAATAAGAACGAGGTAGATATTGAAAAGCCAGGGACTTTGGGTGATAAGGACAGTAATAGGTTTAGTAGAAAAATAGAAATGAGCAGGAAGGGTAAAGAGAAAGGAGAGTCTTTCAATGTTTATTATGCTAATTGCCGTAGTGCTAGGAATAAGATGGACGAGTTGAGATTAGTTGCTAGTGCAGGTAACATTGATGTATTTGCCTTAACTGAGACGTGGTTTAATTCAAAAAGTCGGGACATGCCTGCGGAATGTCATATTCAGGGTTTTAAATTGTTCCAAGAAGATAGAAGTATTGGGAAGGGTGGTGGGGTGGCATTGTATGTCCGAGATCGCTTGAACTGTTGCATAAAAACGGGTGTTAAGTCTGAAGTAACACATACAGAGTCTGTTTGGATAGAATTTTCAGAGGGGCATGAAAAACTGATTTTAGGAGTGATATACCGTCCCCCAAACTTAGATAGGGACCAAGGGAAACTACTATGGGAGGAAATTGTTAAGGCCACAAGGCACGATAATGTAGTAATTCTAGGAGACTTTAACTTTAGTCATGTTGATTGGAATTTCTTGACTGGGAATTTAGAATCATACGACTTCTTAGAAGTATTTCAGGATTGTTTTTTGAAGCAGTTTGTGACAGAACCTACAAGGGGAAATAACCTGCTTGACTTAGTTATGGCAAACAATGAATCCCTTGTTAATAATTTAGAAATTTCAGAGGAACTGGGTGCTAGCGACCACAAATCAATTACATTTAGCATTGAATGGAAGTACGATAGTAGCGATAACTCAGTAACAGTCCCCGATTTTCGCTTAGCAGATTACGATGGGCTTAGAGAACACTTATCATTTGTTGACTGGGGTAACGAAGAGAGCTATCAATATGACAGTTTTCTGAACACTATACATGCTGCTCAAAGAGCGTTTATCCCATATAAAGAAATTAGATCAAATAGAAATGACCCAAAATGGATGAATAATAGGCTCAAATATCTACTAGGGCATAAGAAAGGAATTTATAGGCATATCAAAAGAGGTGAGGGTCATCTTATGAATCAGTATATTGACATTAAGAGGGACATTAAAAAGGGGATAAGAAAAGCTAAAAGGGACTATGAAATTAAAGTTGCTAGGGATTCTAAAACTAACCCAAAAAGTTTTTTCCAGGTCTATAGAACAAAAGTTAGAGATAAGATAGGTCCCCTTAAAAATAACTATGGGCATCTTACTGACAAAGAGAATGAAATGTGCTTGATTTTAAATTATTTTCTGTTTTTACACAGGAAGACACTAACAATATTCCAGTAATTAATTTTTACAGTGGGCTAGAAGAAGATAAATTATGTAACATCACAGTCACTAGTGAGATGGTTGTGAAGCAGATACAGACTGAAGCAAAATAAGTCGCCGGGTCCTGATGAGGTTTTTTCAAGGGTTCTTAAGGAATGCAAAATGGAACTCTGTGAACCATTAACTAATATTTTTAATTTATCTCTTCAAACAGGTGTAGTGTCTGATATGTGGAAGATGGCTAATGTAATTCCTATTTTTAAAACGGGGGACAAGTCGTTACCGTCAAATTACCGCCCAATAAGCCTGACCTCAATTGTAGGCAAATTACTAGTCAATTATAGCTGAGATTATAAGAAGCCATCTCGATAAGCATAGCTTGATTAATGATACTCAGCATGGATTCACAAGAGGCCGATCTTGTCTAACTAATTTATTAACTTTCTTCAGTAAAGCTTTTGAGGCTGTTGACCACAATAAAGAATTTGATATTATTTACTTAGATTTTAGTAAGGCTTTTGATAGAGTTCCGCACCATAGACTGTTAAAGAAAGTGGCAGCTCATGGCATTGGGGGAAAAGTGCTCTCGTGGATCGAGTCATGGCTCACTGACAGGAAGCAGAGAGTGTCCATAAATGGGGTTAAGTCTGAGTGGGGATCTGTAACAAGTGGTGTTCCACAGGGATCAGTCTTGGGCCCGTTGTTGTTTATAATATATATCAATGATCTTGATGAGGGAATTACTAGTGATATGAGCAAATTCGCCGATGACACAAAGATAGGTAGGATAATTGATTCAAACGTAGATGTTATGGAACTTCAGGAGGATTTAAACAAACTCTATTCTTGGTCAGAAAAGTGGCAGATGCAGTTCAATGTAGATAAATGCAAGGTTCTGAAGCTTGGGAGTGCCCATAACCCTAGTACTTATAAGTTAAATGATGTAGAACTTAGCCATACAGATTGCGAAAAGGACTTGGGGGTTATGGTGAGCAGCAACCTTAAACCAAGACAGCAATGCCTAAGCGTACGTAATAAGGCAAATAGATTACTGGGATTTATATCAAGAAGTGTAAGCAACAGAAGTCCAGAGGTCATACTGCAGCTTTATACATCATTAGTAAGGCCTCACCTAGATTATGCAGCTCAGTTCTGGTCTCCGTATTACAAAATGGACATAAATTCGTTAGAAAACATTCAGCGTAGGATGACTAAATTAATACATAGGATTAGAAATCTTCCTTATGAAGAAAGATTGAAGACTCTTAAGTTACATTCACTTGTTAGACGAAGAATGAGGGGAGACCTGATCGAAGTGTATAAGTGGAAGATTGGTAATAATAAAGGGGATATTAATAAGGTCTTGAGGATGTCTCTCCAAGAGAGAACCTGCAGTAATGGATTTAAATTAGATAAGTTTAGATTTAGAAAGGACATAGGAAAGTATTGGTTTGGAAATAGGGTAGTTGATGAGTGGAACAGTCTACCTAGTTGGGTTATTGAGGCTGGGACTTTGGGTAGTTTCAAATTTAGGTTGGATAAGTACATGAGTGGGAGGGGTTGGATTTGAGTGGGACTTTCACATCCGAGCTTATTTCTTGGGTGGCATTGAAAATTGGGTTGGGCAAATGTTTTGTTAGTGGGATGAATTGTAAAGGACCTGCCTAGTATGGGCCAGCAGGCCTCCTGCAGCGTTCCTCCTTTCTTATGTTCTTAAGTAGACTTCTGGATGTGCATGTTTTTAGAGGGGCAACAGATGTATCAGATCATTATTTAATTGTAGCTACAGTGAGAGTAAGAGGTACATGGGATAAAAGGAGAATGGCATCAGTGAGTAAGAGGGAGAAGTGAAAATTAATATATTAATGGAGGAGGTAGTTAGGGTAAGATATAAACAACTGTTGGGAGAAAGATGGGCTAGTGAGAGTATAAATACAGAGGAAGTTGAAGGGGTATAGAGTAGATTTAAGAATGTAGTGTTAGTGTGTGTGTGAGGGAAGAGGAGCAATTGGTGGAATGATGAGATAGTGGTAAGAAAAAAGTTACCATATTAAAGGTTTTTACAAAGCAGAAGTGATATCAGGAGGGTGGAGTATAGAAAGAGAGAGGTTAAGTGGTGATTTAGATTTTGCCACCGAAGTGTCTACTTTATTGTGCACCCCATATCAATCCTGTGGACAGTAGCACAAGAGCATATGGATACACAAAAGGCCTAGGAACTAGGCCCCAAAAGGGTTAACAGGAGTATATCTGGATTTATATCTATAGTTCACTTATCTGGCTAAGTGGTGAGAGAGTGTTAAAGGAGAGCAAATGAGAGAATGGGTGAGTTACTGTCAACAAATTTTGCTGAGAATAAGAAAGTTTTGGAGTAAGAGTAATAAGTTGACAAAGCCTAGGAAACAAATGGATTTAACAGTTAAAACAGAGGATAACTAGGAGGATATATAAATCTGTAGTTGAGGGAAGGCGGGGTTGGGTTTGTCCTAGGAAAGGTTGGAAGGAGGAGCAAAGGAGGTTTTGTATGTGAGAGGCTTGGCCATTCAACAGACGTGTGAGAGTATGTTAGAAGCGAGCGGAGGCAAGTGGTTTTTATGATGCGATTGTGTGAGTGAGGTGAAAATGTTGAATGATGATGAAAGTTTTTTCTTTTTGGGGATTTTCTTTCTTTTTGGGACACCCTGCTTCAGTGGGAGACGGCCGACTTGTTAAAAAAAAAAAAAAAAAAAAATGCTGTTGGAGTGTGAGCAAGGTTACATTTATGAAGGGATTCAAGGAAATTGGTTTGCCGGACTTGAATCTTGTAGAAGGAAAGTACATTGCCTGCACTCTGAAGGAGGGGTGGGGATATTACAGTTATTAGGGCATCTGAACTGTAGTATTGTGCCTCTGGCAAGACAGTGGTGGAGTGATTATGATAAAAGTTGTTCTTTATTGGGTCACCCTACCTTGGTGAAAGATGGCCGGTGTGTTAAAAAAAAAAAAAAACTATATTGGCCACAGTACAGTGGACCCCCGACTTACGATATTAATTCATTCCAGAAGTCTGTTCGGGTGCAGTTACCAAACGAATTTGTTCCCATAAGGAATATTGTAAATTAGATTAGTCCGTTTCAGACCCCCAAAAATACACGTACAAAAGCACTTACAAAAATACACTTACATAATTGTTCGAGTTGGGAGCTGATCATAAGGCAAGGGTCCACTGTATTATCCTTCGATACCATACATATTAATAAATTCAGAGTGTATTATTATATTATGAAGGTGATTTGAAGGTACCCTAAGTGTAATAAATTTGTTTTGCATATTTAGGCTAGAATATCATTAATGATTGGTTTTTTTGCCTTTGATGCCTCAACAAAAAGTAGGAATTGACTGTGTAGTAGGTACACAACCTGTGGTTGTTTACCTGGTATACAGATTTCATGTTCTTCAAAATATCCAGGAATAAATTTATCCTTTAGTTTTTGCCTAAATTTTATTTCTTTTTATTAACACATCGGCCAATTCCCACCAAGGTAGGGTGTCTCGAAAAAGAAAAACTTTCATCATCATTCACTCCATCACTGTCTTGCCAGAGGGGTGCTTTACACTACGGTTATAAAACTGCAACATCAGTACCCCTCCTTCAGAGCGTAGACACTGTACTTCTCATCTCCAGGACTCAAGTCAGGCCTGCCGGTTTCCCTGAATTCCTTCATAAATGTTACTTTGCTCAAACTCCAACAGCACGTAAAGTATTAAAAACTACGTGTCTCCATTCACTCCTATCAAATACGCTCATGCACACTTGCTCGAAGTCCAAGCCCCTCGCACACAAAACCTCCTTTACCCCCTCCAACCCTTCCTAGGCCGACCCTTACCCCCCCCTTCCCTCCACTGCAGATTTATACTCTCGAAGTCATTCTGTTTTGTCCATTCTCTCTACATGTCCGAACCACCTCAACAACCCCTCCTCAGCCCTCTGGATAATAGTTTTGGTAATTCCACACCTTCTCCTAATTTCCAAACTACGAATTCTCTGCATTATATTCACACCACACATTGCCCTCAGACATGACATCTCCACTGCCTCCAGCCTTCTCCTCATTGTAACATTCATCACCCATGCTTCACACCCATGCAAGAGTGTTGGCACAACTATACTCTCATACATTCCCCTCTTTGCTTCCTTGGATAAAGTTCTTTGTCTCCACAGACTCCTAAGTGCACCACTCACCCCTTTTCCCCTCATCAATTCTGTGATTCACCTCCACCTTCATAGACCCATCTGCTGACATGTCCACTCCTAAATATCTGAATACATTCACCTCCTCCATACTCTCTCCAATCTGATATCCAATCTTTCATCACCTAATCTTTTTATCCTCATAACCTTACTCTTTCCTATATTCACTTTTAATTTTCTTCTTTTACATACCCTACCAAATTCATCCACCAACCTTTGCAACTTCTCTTCAGACAAGCATTGTGTCATCAGCAAAGAGCAACTGTGACAACTCCCACTTTGTGTTTGATTCTTTATCTTTTAACTCCACACCTCTTGCCAAGACCCTAGCATTCCCTTCTCCTACAACCCCATCTATAAATATATTGC
>NC_091334.1:15040339-15120339 GCF_038502225.1 Cherax quadricarinatus
ATCCCTTTTCCTGTATACATTGCTAAATTTAAAAGGAGAAACATTCGTTTTTCCTTTTGGGCCACCCCGCCCCCGCCTCAGTGGGATACGGCCGGTTTGTTGAAAGAAAAGAAAGAAAGAATGGAGATGAATGGTTTTTGGGACCTGACGAGTTGTTGGATTGTGAGCAGGGTAATATTTTGTGAAGGGATTCAGGGAAACCGGTTAGCTGGACTCTAGTCCTGGAAATGGGAAGTACAATGCCTGCACTTTAAAGGAAGAGTTTAGGATATTGGCAGTTTGGAGGGATGTCTAAACTGTTGTATCTGAGCGCCTCTGCAAAAATAGTGATTATGTATGAGAGAGGTGAAAGTGTTAAATGATGATGAAAGTATTTTCTTTTTAGGGATTTTCTTTCTTTTTGGGTCGCCCTGCCTCGGTGGGGGACGGCCGACTTGTTGAGAAAAAAAATTACAATATATATGTATACAGTAGACTGTCATTAGCACAAGTTTATTTGGCAAGATTTTGGGTATTGCACAATTGAAGAATTGTGGCACAATTTTATGTAACATGTCGTATAATTAATTTAACACGGTTCAGTTTGTGGGAAAGTTTTTTTTTTTTTTTTTTTTTTTTTTTTTTTTTTTTTTTTTTTTTTTTTTTTTTTTTTTTTGCTCAAGAAGTGGCCGCCTTGTTGTGGAGCAACCGGGGAGCCCTCCCGCCATCCCCTGCTACTCCCCGACACCATCCCAGCGTCCGTAATTCATACGTGTCCAGTCTTTCTGTGCTACAAGGCAGCTGTGTTTGTGAATTGTTATATTTTAATTACTATATCTTGTATCTGCTAAGCAATCATGACACCAGTAACCATACCAGTGTTGCTGAAAGTGGCACGAAGAGGTATAAGCACTTAAGTCTTAGAATTAACAAAGAAATTAGACAAGAGATAACCTGTAGCCATAATGAAGTGTTACTTCATACACAGAAAGAGGTAAACATGAGTTTGTGTGACTGACTGACTGACTGACTGACTGAACTGACTGACTGACTGAGTGATTTGACTGACTGAAAGACTTGATTGACTTACTGAATGACTTGACTAACTTACTGAGTGACTTAGTTAGACACTTCAGTACAACCATCGACTTCAGTACCAGAACCTCTACCAGCCACCTCAGCCTAGTTGGGCCACAACATAACTCCACTTTCTTCACGGTCATGCACAAACCCCTGCACCCACAATTTAAGATAAGAAGATGGGAGATGGCCAACAAGTTGGCCATCTCCCACTGAGGCAGGGTGACCCAAAAAGAAAGAAAATCCCCAAAATGAAAATACTTTCATCATCATTCAACACTTTCACCACACTAAAACATAATCACTGCTTTTGCAGAGGCACCCAGATACAACAATTTAGAAGCATATATAAAGATACAATATAAAAAGTGACCTGAAATATAATAAACTCCATATTGAATATAATATCAGGTCCCCAATTATATATCTACCATCTTATTACACATCCCTCCAAACTGCTAATATCCTAAACCCCCTCCTTTAAAGTGCAGGCATTGTACTTCCCATTTCCAGAACTCAAGTCCGGCTATATAAAAATAACCGGTTTCTCTGAATCCCCCTCACTAAATATCACCCTGCTGACACTCCAACAGCTTGTCAGGTCCCAAAAACCATTCATCTCCATTCACTCCTATCTAACGCATTCATGCACACTTGCTGGAAGCCCACACCCCTCGCCCACAAAACTTCCTTTACCCCCTCCCTCCAACCATTTAGAGGACGACCCCTACCCCGCCTTCCTTCCCTACAGATTTATACGCTCGCCATGTCATTCTACTTTGATCCATTCTCTCTAAATGACCAAACCACCTCAACAACCCCTCTTCAGCTCTCTGACTAATACTTTTATTAACTCCACACTTTCTCCTAATTTCCACACTCCGAATTTTCTGCATAACATTTACACCACACATTCCCCTTAGACAGAACATCTCCATTGCCTCCAACCGCCTCCTCGCTGCAGCATTTACAACCCAAGCTTCACACCCATATAAGTGTGTTGATACCACTATACTTTCATACATTCCCTTCTTTGCCTCTATTGATAACGTTTTTTTTTGTCTCCACATACGTATACTTCAATGCACCACTCGCCTTTTTTCCCTCAAGTCTATGGTTAACCTCATCCTTCATAAACCCATCTGCTGACACGTCAACTCCCAAATAGTATCTGAAAACATTCACTTCTTCCATACTCCTTCTCTCCAATGTGATATCCAATTTTTCTTTATCTAAATCATTTGATTCCCTCGTCACCTTACTCTTACCTATGTTCACTTTCAGCTTTCTACCTTTACACACCCTCCCAAACTTGTCCACTAACCTTTGGAACTTTTCTTTAGAATCACCCTTAGGCACAGTATCATCAGCAAAAAGTAACTGTCACCTCCCATTTCGTAACCACCCAGGGAGGTACTACTGTCCTGCCAAACGAGTGTAAAATGAGAGCCTGTAATTGTTTTACATGATGGTAGGATTGCTGGTGTCTTTTGTCTGTCTCATAAACATGCAAGATTGCAGGTACATCTTGCTACTTCTGCTTACACTTAGTTCACACTACACATACATGTACATGTTTGTTTATATACACTCATCTGAGTTTTCTTTGATTTTATCTTAATAGTTCTTGTTCTTACTACTTTTCCTTTTATATCCATGGAGAAGTGGAATAAGAATCTTTCCTCTGTAAGCAATGTGTTTTGTAAAAGTCAACTAAAATGAAGGGAACAGTAGGCTATTAACCCCTTTTCTTGTATAGCCTGCTAAAAAGAAAAGAAAATTGTCAGAGTGGGATGTTTGAATGTGTGTGTGGATGATGTGTGAATGATAAGAAAGAGATGATTGTGGATGTTATGAAGGAGAAGAAGCTGGATGTCCTGGCTTTAAGTGAAACAAAGCTGAAGGGGGTGGGAGAGTTTCAGTGGGGAGAAATAAATGGGATTAGGTAAGGGATTTCGAATAGAGTTAGAGATAAAGAAGGAGTAGCAATAATGTTGAAGGATAAGCTATGGCAGGAAAAGAGGGAGTATATACGTATTTCAAGGATTATGTGGAGTAAAATGAAGGTTGGATGTGAAAAGTGGGTTATAGTAAGCGTATATGCACCTGGAGAAGAGAGAAGTGTAGAGGAAAGAGAGATTTTGGGAAATGTTGAGTGAATGTGTGGGGAGTTTTGAACCAAGTGTGAGAGTACTTGTGGTTGGGGATTTCAATGCTAAAGTGAGTAAAAATGTTGTGAAGGGAGTAGTATGTAAATTTAGGGTGCCAGGGGTAAATGAAAATGGGGAGCCTTTAATTGAGCTATGTGTAGAAAGAGGTTTGGTAATAAGTAATACATATTTTATGAAAAAGAGGATAAATATACAAAATACAATATAGCACATGATGAAAGTAGTTTGTTAGATTATGTATTGGTGGATAAAAGGTTGATGGATAGGCTCCAGGATGTACATGTTTATAGAGGAGCAACTGATATATCGGATCATTATTTAGTTGTAGCTACAGTTAGAGTAAGAGGTAGATGGGACAAGAGGAGAATGGCAACAAGAAGTAAGAGAGAGGCGAAAGTGTATAAACTAAGGGAGGAGGAAGTTCGGGTGAGATATAAGCAAATATTGGCAGAAAGGTGGGCTAGTGCAAGTACGAGTAGTGGGGGGGGGGGTGAAGAGGGTTGGAATAGTTTTAAAAATGCAGTATTAGAATGTGGGGCAGAAGTTTGTGGTTATAGGATGGTGGGTGCAGGAGGAAAGAGGAGTGATTGGTGGAATGATGAGGTAAAGGGTGTGATGAAAAAGAAAAAGGTAGCTTAGGAAAGGTTTTTATAAAGCAGAAGTGTTATAAAAAGAGCAAAGTATATGGAGAGTAAAAGAAATGTAAAGAGAGTGTAAAAGGAGAGTAGATGATAGAGTGGGAGAGGCACTGTCAAGAAATTTTGTTGAAAATAAGAAAAAATTTTGAAGTGAGTTAAACAAATTAAGAAAGCCTAGGGAATGAATGGATTTGTCAGTTAAAAACAGAGTAGGGGAGTTAGTAGATGGGGAGATGGAGGTATTGGGTAGATGGCGGGAATATTTTGAGGAACTTTTAAATGTCGACGAAGAAAGGGAGACTATAATTTCATGAAGAAGAGCAGGATGCGAGTGTGGGAGTGGTGCGTGAGGCATTACGTAGAATGAAAGAGGGTAAAGCTGCTGGAACTGACGGGATCATGACAGCAATATTAAAAGCAGGGGGGATATAGTGTTAGTGGTTGGTATTTTTGTTTAATAAATGTATGAAAGAGGGGAAGGTACCTAGGGATTGGCAGGGAGAATGTATAGTTCCTTTATATAAAGGGAAGGGGGACAAAAGAGATTGTAAAAATTATAGAGGAATTAGTTTACTGAGTATACTAGGAAAAGTGTTCGGTAGGGTTATTGAAAGAATTAAAGGTAAGACAGAATGTAGGATTGCGGATGAGCAAGGAGGTTTTAGAGTGGGTAGGGGATGTGTAGATCAAATGTTTACATTGAAGCATATATGTGAACAGTATTTAACCCTTTTACTGTCACAAGCCCCTTTCTGAAATTCATTCTGTCACAAAATTTTTGGGAAAAAAAAAAAAATTTTTTTCTTATGAAATGATAGAGAATCTTTTCCCGATGGTAATGATGCCAAAAGTACGAAATTTGGTTGAAAACTCACAGAATTACGCTCCCGCCAAGTTAGCGGTCTCGGCAACATATACTCATCGGTGATTTCGCCGACTTTGAGCCCTGTTTTTGGCCAATTCCGTTGTTCCAGGTGACCAAACTTGTAGATATTTCTTTGGAACCCCATGTTTTTTCTATCAGTTGAGTACAAGAAACCGCCCATTTACCGATTTGAACGACCCAATAAAGTGGTCAGAAATTGGCAATTTGGCCAATTTCATGCAAATTAAAAAAGATGCCAATTTCAAAATAGGCTCCAGAATGAACAATGTAGACATTCTTGGCACTAAAATAACATATCCTCTGTTCATTAGTCATGTCTCTAGGCCCCTCTTATATTACTATTGCTTTCTATTCTGATTTTTT
This sequence comes from Cherax quadricarinatus, assembly GCF_038502225.1. Lineage (NCBI taxonomy): Eukaryota > Metazoa > Arthropoda > Malacostraca > Decapoda > Parastacidae > Cherax > Cherax quadricarinatus. The sequence goes on from NC_091334.1 coordinate 15,045,457, forward strand.
ATTCATACAAAAAATGCAAAATTTACTGTTATGCAAACTATTGCATTATTGTAAAAATAGTATAAATAATATCAGTGCACTAGTGAAAGAATATTAGACTCCCCAGTTGACGTGTATTGGACGTGTGGTGTGATTTGCTTACTCTTGAACATTGGTAAAAATCCAACATTTCCGCTACTTTGAGCTCAATTTCAAGGTCGTTTTCATCGTGAAACTAATCAAAATCATCTCTATTTCTGCAATATGGTTTCCATTTTATCACGTGAGACCATGAAAACGAGAGTACAATGATAAGTACTATACGAAAATACACCTCAAAGTCGGCATTTTAATAAAAAAAAATGGTCAGTTTTTTTTTCCTCATTATGCACTGTGTGTTGCAGGATTTTTTTACGTGGTGCACACTGACCACACAGACCCATTCTCTCGCATCTGGGCCTACCAGCTTTCTCCTGCTTGATTTGAAGCTGCTAGAATTATTGAGCATATATAAGTCTGAAACACTGGCTCGTGAGACCTACACCTACCATCCGACTTACGACCTGCTCGACTTACGACCTGCTCGACTTACGACCTGCTCGACTTACGACCTGCTCGACTTACGACCACTCGACTTACGACCGTGTTTTTTATGCCAAATTTCTGGGAAATAAACAACTATTTGTGTTGTACACAGTGTTTATCCTAAACCTTACAGTATAAAATACAGTACTAACAGCATAAAAAGTAAAGTAAAACATGAAATACCAAAATAAAACAATAAAATAGTCATTACAAAAATGTTTTGTTGATATTCAGTAGTAAAGTTCGACTTACGACCATTTCGACTTACGACCGGTTTCTCGGAACCGAACTCAGTTGTAAGTCAGATGGTAGGTGTATATATACTACCAAAACAGTTGAAGGGTTAAATAAAGGTAGAGAAGTTTTCATTGCATTTATGGATTTAGAAAAGGCATATGATAGTGAATAGGGGAGGAATGTGGCAGATGTTGCAAGTATGTATATGGAATAGGTAGTAAGTTACTAAATGCTGTAAAGAGTTTTTATGAGGATAGTGAGGCTCAGGTTAGGGTGTGTAGAAGAGAGGAAGACTACTTCCCGGTAAAAGTAGGCCTTACACAGGGATGTGTAATGTCACCATGGTTGTTTAATATATTTATAGATGGGGTTGTAAAAGAAGTAAATGCTAGGGTGTTGGGGAGAGGGGTGGGATTAAATTATGGGGAATCAAATACAAAATGGGAATTAAGTTACTTTTTGCTGACGATACTGTGCTTATGGGAGATTCTAAAGAAAAATTGCAAAGGTAAGTGGACAAGTTTGGGAGTGTGTCAAGGTAGAAAGTTGAAAGTGAACATAGAAAAGAGTAAGGTGATGTGGGTATCAAGATTTAGATAAAGAAAAACTGGATATCAAATTGGAGAGTAGTAGTATAGAAGAGGTGAATGTTTTCATATATTTGGGAGTTGTCAGCAGATGGATTTATGAAGGATGAGGTTAACCATAGAATTGATGAGGGTGAGGTGAGTGGTGCGTTGAGGTATATGTAGAGAGAAAAAACGTTATCTATGGAGGCAAAGAAGGGAATGTTTGAAAGTATAGTGGTACCAACACTCTATGGGTGTGAAGCTTGGGTTGTAAATGCTGCAGCGAAGAGGCGGTTGGAGGCAGTGGAGATGCGTATCCTGTGTAAGGGCTGTGTGTGGTGTAAATATTATGCAGAAAATTCAGAGTGTGGAAATTAGAAGGTGTGGAGTTGTTAATATTAGTCAGAGGGCTGAAGAGGGGTTGTTGAGGTGGTTTGGTCATTTAGAGAGAATGAATCAAAGTAGAATGACTTTTCTTCTTTCAACAAACCGGCCGTATCCCACCAAGGCAGGATGGCCCAAAAAGAAAAACAAAAGTTTCTCTTTTTAAATTTAGTACACAGGAGAAGGGGTTACTAGCCCCTTGCTCCTGGCATTTTAGTTGCCTCTTAAAACACGCATGGCTTACGGAGGGAGAACTCTGTTCCACTTCCACATGGAGATAAGAAATAAACAAGAACAAGAACTAGAAAGAAAATAGAAGAAAACCAAGAGGGGTGTGTATATGTATGCTTGTACATGTATGTGTAGTGTGACCTAAGCGTAAGTAGAAGTAGCAAGACGTTCCTGAAATCTTGCATGTTTACGAGACAGAAGACACCAGCAATCCTACCATCATAAGTAGAATGACATGGAGAGCATATAAATCTGTAGGGAAAGGAAGGCGGGGTAGGGGTCATCTTCGAAAAGGTTGGAGGGAGGGGGTAAAGTAGGTTTTGTGGGCGAGGGGCTTGGTCTTCCAGCAAGCATGCGTGAGGGTGTTTGGAGTAAATGGAGATGAATAATATTTGGGACCTGATGAGCTGTTGGAGTGTGAACAGGGTAATATTTAGTGAAGGGATTCAGAGAAACCTATTATTTTTATATAGCTGCACTTGAGTCCTGGAAATGGGATGTACAATGCCTGCACTTTAAAGGAGGGGTTTGGGATATTGGCAGTTTGGAGGGATATGTTGTGTATCTTTATATGTATATGCTCCTAAACTGTTGTATTCTGAGCACCTCTGCAAAAACAGTGATTATGTACGAGTGAGGTGAAAGTGTTGAATAAAAGTATTTTCGTTTTGGGGATATTCTTTCTTTTTGGGTCACCCTGCCTCGGTGGGAGACAGCCGACTTGTTGAAAAAAAAATATGTATATATAGTATATATACATATATATACATGCATATATGTAGTAGGTTGGTAGACAGCAACCTCCCAGGGAGATACTACCGTCCTGCCAAGTGAGTGTAAAACGAAAGCCTGTAATTGTTTTACATGATGGTAGGATTGCTTGTGTCCATTTTTTGTCCCATAAACATCCAAGGTTTCAGGTATGTCTTGCTACTTCTACTTATACTTAGGTCACACTACACACACATGTACAAGCATATATATATATACACACCCCTCTGGGTTTTCTATTTTCTTACTAGTTCTTGTTCTTGTTTATTTCCTCTTGTCTCCATGGGGAAGTGGAACAGAATTCTTCCTCCGTAAGCCATGCGTGTTGTAAGAGGTGCCTAAAATGCCAGGAGCAAGGGGCTAGTAACCCCTTCTCCTGTATATACACCTACCATCCGACTTACGACCGAGTTCGGTTCCGAGAAACCGGTCGTAAGTCGAACTTTACTTTGGTATTTCATGTTTTACTTTACTTTTTATGCTGTAAGTACTGTATTTTATACTGTAAGGTTTAGGATAAACACTGTGTACAACACAAATAGTTGTTTATTTCCCAGAAATTTGGCATAAAAAACACGGTCGTAAGTCGAGATGTCGTAAGTCGAGCAGGTCGTAAGTCGAGCAGGTCGTAAGTCGGATGGTAAGTGTATTACTAAATGTAAAAGGAGAAACTTTCGTTTTTCCTTTTGGGCCACCCCGCCTCGGTGGGATACGGCCGGTGTGTTGAAAGAAATATATATATATAATATATATATAATATGTATACTATTTATTTATTTTCATATATTCGGACTTGAGTCCTGGAAATGGGAAGTACAATGCCTGCACTTTAAAGAAGGGGTTTGGGATATTGGCAGTTTGGAGGAATATGTTGTGTATCTTTATACGTATATGCTTCTAAACTGTTGTATTCTGAGCACCACTGCAAAAGCAGTGATGATGTGTGAGTGTGGTGAAAGTGTTGTATGATGATGAAAGTATTTTCTTTTTGGGGATTTTCTTTCTTTTTTGAGTCACCCTGCCTCGGTGGGAGACGGCCGACTTGTTGAAAAAAAAAAAAAAAATTAATATATATATATATATATATATATATATATATATATATATACATGTATATATATAATATATAATATACAGTGGTCCCTCGATTATCGATGGCAATCCGTTCCTGGAAGCCGGTCGATTATCGAAATGGTCGATTTACAAATCAATTTTCCCCATAAGAAATAATGTAAATTCAATTAATCCGTTCCTGACACCCAGAAGTATTAAAACAAAAAAAAATTTTTACATGAAATATTCATGTAGTACATAAACAATACAATGGGAAATGATGAATGAAACATTAACAGCATAACACTTACCTTTATTGGAGATTCTTCTTAGTGTATGGGAGACTGGAGGAGGAGGAGGAGAGAGTGGATTGTTTATAATTTGGAAGGGGAATCCCCTTCCAGCAACACCTCAGGTACCATTTGCTTTTCTGGGGTTGCTTCTTTTCTCTGTTTCTTAATGCCACTAGGACCAGCTTGAGAGTCACTGGAGTCCTGTCTCGCAAAATAACTGTGCAGAGAGCTCTGTTTCTGGCGTCTCTTTAAAACTTCCCTAAAATGGGCCAAGACTGTCACTGTACAAGTTGCCGATATGGCTTGCAACATCCTTCTCTGGGTGATGTTTCTCCATAAATCTTTCCATCTTACCCCACATAGTAAAAATCTCCTTAATTTCTGAAGAAGGCACCTTCTTCCATCTCTCTTCCTCCTCCTCTGCAGCAAGATTCTGAGCCGCGATCTGTTGCTCTTCCTGCTGAAGCTCTTGCAGGTCCTCAGTGGTTAGCTCTTCATTGTGGTCCTCCACCAACTCTTCCACATCCTCCAAACTCACATCCAACCCCATGGAACTCCCCAGTGCCACAATAGAGTTCAAAACTGACATAGGCTCATCAGGGTCAGCCCCAAACCCTTCCAAATCCCTCTTGTCAACACAATCTGGCCACAATTTCTTTGGAGCCATGGTAGCTTATTTAGCACTTAAATAACTTGCAAGCACTAAAATAAATGAAATATGAAATATTTCACTGGAGCACGTGAGAGGACCGCCACTAACTGGTAAACAATGGCACACTGGCTGGGAAGGAAGGCTGAGGCGGGTCGAGGCCCGCTTACCTCGTGCATATGCGTCTGGGACGACGGGTCGAGACGGGTCGATAAACGAATTTCGGTCAATTTCCGAGTCAATATTTTGTCGAAAAAAACGGTTGATTTCCGAAATGGTCGACTTTCAGGCCGGTCGATTATTGAGGGACCACTGTATATATATAATATACAGTGGACCCCCGGTTAACGAACTTTTTTCATTCCAGTAGTATGTTCAGGTGCCAGTACTGACCGAATTTTTTCCCATAAGGAATATTGTGAAGTAGATTAGTCCATTTCAGACCCCCAAACATACACGTACAAACGCACTTACATAATTGGTCGCATTTGGAGGTGATCGTTAAGCGGGGGTCCACTGTATATATATAATATATATAATAAAATAAGGGAGGGGGGAAAGACCGAGATTGTATTTACTGATCACTTTTTGTTATTTTGAGTTTAAATATCATACAAAGATGGTTGCCCAGCTCATTCTCACACATGTGACCCCCATGCAAATTTGAAAGTTTCTTGGTGATGCTTGGTCTCTAGACATATCATGACCTTTTCTTTTAATTTGATCACTTCTGATTACTGTAAATGTTTTAGGCTTGCTTAACCTGCTCTAACTCTGCCTTGCCTAACCGTAAATAAACTACAGGGAGTATTTAGAAGTTGAAAGTCGGAACTCCGTAAAACAGTTAACATAGTAAAATGAACATAGATTACATTGTCAGAAAAGAAAGACTACTGGTATAAGTTGTTGGATTATTAATATAAAGAAGAAAAAGAGGGGGTCCCAAGATGCTGCCATAAAAAATACCTGTGTATTTGAAAGAGTGAATGTTGAATCTTTGTTTTCTATTTTTTTCCACAAGCAGTCTCCTACTCAAACAAGGTAGCCCCTCCCTCCCCCCCCCAAACAAACAGAGGAATCACATCCACTGCTACTCAATCGATGTCTTTCCAGAAGCTCACTTGATAATCCGAACTGCAACATCCTCGCGCCTCCTTCAGAGTGTAGGCAACGGTTAGATCGACTCGATTCAGCTAACCAGTAAAATGAACAGTAGGCATGGTTGTGTTAAATTCAGATTCTTTAGTAGAGATGTGTGTTGTCTGGAACTTGATTGGGTGACTTGTTGTCAGATGAGTATCTAGGAGATATGTTGAACCATAGAATCAACAATGTGAGAACAGGTGGTGCATTAAAGCATCTGGGGAAACCGAAAACTTCATCTGTGGAAGCAAAATTGGGAATGTACCAGAGTGTAATAGTAGCAATACTGTTATGCATTTCCCTGAATACCTTCATAAATGTAACCTTACACTCCAACAGTATGTCAGATCATGAAAACCACTTGCATCTACTCGAGCTTCCAGGGTCATGTGAGCCTGTTGGATGCCCGAACACCCTTTACCTATTTTGGGTTATGCTAATGTCTATCACGAAGATAAGATTATAGAAAACATCCTTAGGGTTATTTAAACCACTGCAGTTATTGACCCAGGATAACCTAATGAAGTAAATTAGTGTGATTTATATTTATTGTAGTTCTCCTCCAGTATGTGACACTCAGCAGTCAACTATCTCCTAGTTACCTATTGACTGCTATGTGATTATGGGTATTAATTGTAAGGAGACAGTCATATGATGGTTATATGACCTGAGTCCATAGTGCTTTGGTTGAGTTGATAACTAAAATTCGAAGTGTATCGTCATTTTTAAGAAGTGCTGTGTTGATTGTCTGTTATTATTTATTGTTGCATTGTTTTTTGTAGGTCTGAATCCATACTGGCATGCAAGAGAATATTCAGTTGCAGGTTGCATCTTTAAAGTTTTTTGATAGTATTGTTACTATATTCCTTGGTGGGAATCGGCTGGTGTGATAAAGATTTGATATTGGCCTGTTCTTTGTATCAGAGGAAACTGTTATTTTCATTTTGAAAGATCCTGGCTATTTTGAATGTTTCTGGGAAGGTTTGGGATTGACCAGGTGAAGGGCACTGCAGTAAATGTGCAGCTTTCCTGTACATGATATTTGTTTACAGAACCCCCCCCCCTTTTTTTTTTTTTTTACACACCAGTTTTTACAGGCTAAAAACTGTTATTCTACCTCAGCTCATTTCAAAGCCCAGCTTTAGGTATATTGTAAACCAACAGATACCTGACTGAGTTAGAAAAGTTTGTTACATTTAACACTGGCTGTAACATTTTGAGTATATGCATGTTGGGGGAAATGAAAAATGTATGTGTGTTGGGGGGAGGGGGAGATAAATTCAGAGTTTTGCTCTTTATTCATAAAAAAAATTGAACAAGATTCTGAATTCAAAATATAAATTCTGAATATGAAATAAATTAATGTTTATGGAATGAGATCAAAGAGAACGTAGTAAATACTGCAACTATTGGAAAATTTATAACATATACTGCATTGTAAATTAATAACATAAGATGGAACACTGGGAGCATGGTTCTGCTCCTGTAGTATAATCCCTAAGAGTTTAGCCCTCCCCCATAATAATAATCTGCTCCTGTAACTGTAAATGAGTAATCACACTATTTTTGCAGTTTTGCAACTGTGGCTTCTTGTTTGGTGCTAAGCAATTCTTATGATGTTTTCTTGTATCCTGGTGTGGTAGGTAGGAGGTTGGTAGACAGTAACCATCCAAGGAGGTATTACCTTTGTCCATGTGAGTGAATAGAAGCATGTTAAATGTTTCCTACATTGTAAGATTTCTTTGTCTCATGAACACACAAGACAAGACTAAGGCTAGGTGTGAGACCAGGGTGGAAGGAAGGGAAGATAAGTATTCCCAGAACCCTAACATGTATAGCTTGTTTAAGGTTATCACGTCTACTCCCATCAGCCAGTGAGAGCATTTTTAGTCGTCGTCTCAGTTGTATTATTTAGCTTTGGAATCTGTTTTGTAGTCCACATGGTTTTAGACCATGGACATTACACCATTTTCTTTTCCAACATGTTGGCCATCTCCCACCGGGGCAGGTTGACTCGAAAAAAAGAAACACTTTCACCATCATTCACACATAATCACTGTCTTTGCAGAGGTGCCCAGATATGTATTTCTCCATTCATATATCTGATGGCTATTTTAAAGTTTACAAAGAGTTTCTTAGTATTTCATTTAATGTGAGCTTCACAAGGCAAATATTTTGCCTTTAATTACTCCTTCATCCTCCTCCCTTTCTGATGCTTATGTGATTTTATTGATTTTTGTGTAGCCTGTTTTGGATTTCACTTATTTCGATTAAAATTCATGGCAGTTGCAGTAAATGCCATCACCCCTACCATCACCCATCTGTTGCTTCATTTGTTTGATTGAAGTTGTCTTGTAAGGATTTTTGATGGTCAATTTTATTTCTGCTTTGCATAGAATTGTTGAATCATTTACAATATCTTTTAAATCTCCATTGTGGGTTAAGTTGTATAATAGTTTTCCTTGCTAAAAGTGTCTTGAAATTTCAACTTGTTAGCCTATGCCATTGTCTACCTCTTTTTTTATATTATATCTTGCTATATTATTCATATAAATTATAGGTATTATTGGCACAGATACTGATCTTTGTGGGACTCTTTTATGGTATTAGTTTCCCTCATAACTAGCATTTTGTAGCCTTCCTAAAAGCTGTTGTGAAAGCCTCTTAAAAGCATTTTTGAAATCTTAACCCTTTCACTGTCCAGACCCCCTGATCTGAGAATTGCTCACTATCCAAGAATCTCCCCCCCCCCCCCAAAAAAAAAATAAGAAATTATAGAGAATCTTTTTTTCGAAGGTAATGAAACCAGAAGTGCGAAATTTGATGGAAAGCTTACAGAATTATTCTTCACAAATTTAGGAGTCTCGGCTATAATTATGCATCAGCGATTTCACCCATTTTGAGCCCAATTTTCAGCTAATTCCATTGTTCCAGTCTACCAAACTTGTAGGTATTTTGCTACTCTTCATTTTATTCTGTCGATTGCATACAAGAAACTGCCCATTTACCTATTTCAGTTACCAAATAAAGTGATCAGAAATTGGTAATTTGGCCAATTTCACACAAAATTAAAAAATTGCCAGATTAAAAATAGGGTCCAGAATAAACAATGTAGACATTCCTGAAACTAAAAAAAAGTATTTACTCTATTCATTAGTAATGCCCCCAGACCTCTATATTAAGCTTGCTTTCCATTTTGAATTTTTATTCACACAAAAAATGGAAGATTTACTGTTGTGCAGACTACTTCATCATTGTAATAATTGTATCATTGTCAGTGCATTTGTGATTACTTATTAGACCAACCCGTTGGACACTTATTGGACGAGTGACTTAATTTGTTTACTCTGGAATATTGGCAAAAATCGAACGTTTCCGGTACTTTGAGCTCAATTTCAAGCTATTTTCAGTCCTGAAATCAATCAAAATCATCTCTTTTGTTATAATATATCTTCCCTTCTATCAAATGAGACCAAGAAACCATGAATACACTCATGAAAACATACAAACATGCACTGCAAAGTTGTTGTTTTAAACCTAAGAGTCTTCTCCCCCCCCCCATTATGCACTGAGTGCTGCCGTATTTTTTTATATGGTACCCACTTACCACATACGTAGATCCATTCTCTCTTATATAGGCCCAAATTTGCCATTCGCAGCTTATCTGAGCGAGCTATGCTCATGGCATTGTACTATGGCACTGACAGTGACCTCAGAGCCGTTGTACTACGGCACTGAGCAAAAAGGTTAATAAACGCAATCAGCCATTTTTGTTTCTTGAGTTATTTATACGAGTCTCTTAGTGCCTAGAAAGATTTGATTAGAAATGGAAGTTTGACAAAATTTCTGTTATCCAAGTGTGTTGTACACTTTTTTCTAATAGTTTTCCAGTATTTTCTTAACCCTTTCAGGGTTGGTGCCGTACTAGTACGACTTGCACACCAGGGTTGGTGCCGTACGAGTATGCATAAATTCTAGCTCCTTCAAATCAAGCGAGAGAAAGCTGGTAGGCCTACATATGAAAGAATGGGTCTATGTGGTCAGTGTGTGCGGTATAAAAAAAATCCTGCAGCACAGTGCATAAAGAGAAAAAAAAAACTTCGACTGTGTTTTTGGTTTAAAACTGCGACTTTGCAGTGTATTTTCGTATGCTATTTATGGTTTTATTCTAATTTTCCTGGTCTCATTTTATAAAATGGAAGACATTATGGAAATTGAGATGATTTTGATTGGTTTCACAATGAAAAGTACCTTGAAATTGAGCTCAAAGTAGCAAAAATGTTAAATTTTTGCCAAAGTTCAAAGGTAAACAAATTGTGCCACGCGTCCAATACACGTCAACTGGTGATTGTAATATTCTTTCACAAGTGCACTGATGTTATTTATACCATTTTTACGCCATTTCTATACGAATGCAGTAGTCTGCATAACATAAATCTTCCATTTTTTGTGAGAATAAAAATTCAAAGTGGAAAGTAAAAGAAATGTAACAGAGGCCTGGGGACACGAGTAATGAACAGAGGAAATGTTATTTTAGTGCCAGAAATGTCTGTCTTGTTTATTCTGAACCCTGTTTGGAAATTGGCATCTTTTGAAATTTGTGTGAAATTGGCAAAATTACCAATTTCTGACCACACTATTGGATAGTGGAAATCGGTAAATGGGTGGTTTCTTGTACTCATTCGATAGAAAAAATGGAGTTCTAGTGAAATAAGTTTTGTCGACTGGTACATTGGAATTGGCTGAAAATAGGGCTCAAAGTGGGTGAAATCGCCGATGCATAAACATCGTTGAGACCACTAACTTCGCGAGAGCATAACCCCGTAAGTTTTCCATCAAATTTCATACTTTTGGTGTCATTTTGATCGGGAAAAGGTTCTCTATCATATCATTAGTTTTTTTTTTTTTTTCTTTCCCCAAAAAAATTTCCGACGCTGAGAACAAGTTTAGGAGAGGCCCTGTCGACCTGAGGGTTAATGATTGCCAGTGAAAGAGGCTTGTCACTCCACATTTTTTTTTTTTAAGTGTGTGTGTGTGTGTGTGTGTGTGTGTGTGTGTATGTATATATAATATTTTCCATTTTTGTACCAGTTTATCTTGTATTGAAATACCAAAAGGTATCCAGAACAGATATCTTAGTTCTTTTCCACACGTTAGTAGCCATGTCCGCTTTTCTTTTTCCTTGCCTTTCTGTAGTAGTTTTGGTATCATATAAGTTTTATATTTTAGTGATCTCTATTTCAAATAGTTGTGGATTCATGACTGCTTCATCTAATGTGTTCATTTCTGAAATTAAACTTTACAACTTCAGAGATGATGAGCTCCCATAATTTGAGGAAATATTCAGGATATAATTTATTAAGTTATTTTTATTTTTATAAAATAAAAATAGCTTCATAAATTATATCTAGAATATTTCCTCAAATTATGGCAGTTCATCTCTTTCTTTGAATCTTTGTATTTTGTTTTTTCTTTTTTAAATATGAATAAAAGATTTCTTTAAAGATTTTTTTCTTTCTCCCTTATTATATTTGTATATTTAGTTCTGGCTTCTTTGATTTCTGTTAATTCTCTGATTGGCACACTTCATGTATTGGTTCCTGTCATAACTAGATTTATAGATATTGGTACTTGATCCACAAATATCAGTCTCATCCAGGTTGTTAGAATGAAGAAATATTTCCTGGTGACTTCGTAGTACATTTTCTTCTTTAGTTTCCTGCTACAGTATATTCTCATCATTGTTCCTCTTTTTGTTAAAAGTCTGTCCCTGTCTGTACTCTAAGTACAGTGGACCCCCGGTTAACGATATTTTTTCTCTCCAGAAGTATGTTCAGGTGCCAGTACTGACCGAATTTGTTCCCATAAGGAATATTGTGAAGTAGATTAGTCCATTTCAGACCCCCAAACATACACGTACAAACGCACTTACATAAATACACTTACATAATTGGTCGCATTCGGAGGTGATCGTTATGCGGGGGTCCACTGTACTTTTTATCTCATGCATTGAGATTGCATTTTTAATTCTTCCATGTCTTTTAGTCTTTCTTCACAAATCAATCCTTTTAGCTTGGGAATTGTTCTTGGTGCAACTAACTTTTTTTTTTTAGCTTCTTTTTGTGCTTTATTAGTTGTTGGCACCAACCATGCTTGTGCTGTGTACTCTGATGGACCTGATATACATTGTATATAGGGCTGTAAAGACATTTACTGTTGAGGTTTCTAAAGACTGTCCTTAAGCTCACCAATGTACTCACCTCACCTATTTGTACTCACCTATTTGTGGTTGCAGGGGTTGAGTCTTAGCTCCTGGCCCCGCCACTTCACCGGTTGCTACTGGGCCCTCTCTCTCCCCGCTCCATGAGCTTTATCAAACCTCATCTTAAAACTGTGTATGGTTCCTGCCTCCACTATGTCATTTTCTAGGCTATTCCACTGCCTGACAACTCTATGACTGAAGAAATACTTCCTAATATCTCTCTGACTCATTTGTGTCTTCAACTTCCAATTGTGGCCTCTTGTTTCTGTGTCCCCTCCCTGGAACATCCTGTCTTTGTCCACCTTGTCTATTCCACGCAGTATTTTATATGTCGTTATCATGTCTCCCCTGACCCTCCTGTCCTCCAGTGTCGTCAGGCTGATTTCCCTTAATCTTTCTTCATAGGACATTCCCCTTAGCTCTGGAACTAACCTTGTCGCAAACCTTTGTACTGTACTTTGTGTGTGTGTGTGTGTGTGTGTGTGTGTGTGTGTGTGTGTGTGTGTGTACATATTTATATTCTAAATTCTTATTTACTGATTGCTTTACTAGTATTCTTCTGTGTTGTTAATTAATCACTAAAATAAATTTTTGAGGCTCATTAGTTTAGTTGTACTCTCATCCCACTACTCTTTATAAAAATCATGAAAGATCTAATTTTGTCTCAACCTGTCATAATGTTTGAACTGAGTACATTCAGTTTCCAACTTATAGATTCCAAGTTACAAACATCAACACTTACAAATTGGGAACCAGTTATAGCTTTATGATTGCCAGTACATAATATAGGAATTTGTGAAAGCATAATCATTATTTGCACTATTATTTTCTTTAGAAATAGCTAGTTTGTTAGTTGAAACACGAGGAATGTAACCTGTTGAAAAGTTGTGGACTTCCTATGCTTATCATCATCATCATATCATCATATCATCATATCATCATCATATCATCATCATCATATCATATCATCATATCATCATATCATCATCATATCATCATCATATCATCATATCATCATATCATATCATCATCATATCATATCATCATCATATCATCATCATATCATCATCATCATATCATATCATCATATATCATCATCATATCATATCATCATCATATCATATCATCATCATATCATATCATCATCATATCATATCATCATCATATCATATCATCATCATATCATCATATCATCATCATATCATCATCATATATCATCATCATATCATCATATCATCATCATATCATCATCATATCATATCATATCATATCATATCATCATCATATCATCATCATATCATCATATCATCATCATATCATCATCATATCATCATCATATCATCATCATATCATCATCATATCATCATCATATCATCATCATATCATCATATCATCATCATATCATCATCATATCATCATCATATCATCATCATCATCATCATCATCATCATCATCATCATCATCATCATCATCATCATCATCATCATCATCATCATCATCATCATCATCATCATCATCATCATCATCATCATCATCATCATCATCATCATCATCATCATCATCATCATCATCATCATCATCATCATCATCATCATCATCATCATCATCATCATCATCATCATCATCATCATCATCATCATCATCATCATCATCATCATCATCATCATCATCATCATCATCATCATCATCATCATCATACTGGAACGATACACAAATAATCCGCACATAAAAGTGAGCTTACGACGACGTTTCGGTCCGACTTGGACCATTGACAAAGTCACACTAACCAGAGGTGGAGCAGGACGGCTATATATAGGCAGGAAGAGGTGGTAGTAGTACAAGAGTTGTATATAATACCGACAAGATGAAATTAAGACACATGCGCAATACCCGGGCATCCCCATCATAGACGGGGACAACAAAGACAACCAGACGCCGCACATGCGTCTTAATTTCATCAGTAGTTGTAGTAGTAGTAGAAGAGGTAGTGGTAGAAGTGGGAAATAAGGAGGACGAGCCAGTCAGATACAAAGGAAGGGGAGCACTGCAAGAGAGTTAGATTAGCAAGGACAGGAGAGAGAGGAGAGCCCATAGCGACACCGAAGGTTTGAGAATAATATTTCCCTTGGAAGGAAAAGGAGTTAGTCCACACAGGCGGATCAGATCAAGAAAGACATCAGTGGGGATAGGGAGATGAAGAAACCCTTCATGGGCCTTCTCTCTAAGGAAATCAATGACATCATCAAGAGGGACATTGGTGAAGAGGGACTCAACTCTCAAGACTTCATTGAATGGGTTCGCTCTCTCCCAACCTGTAAGATGCTTAGTCTTGAGAGTTGAGTCCCTCTTCACCAGTGTCCCTCTTGATGATGTCCTTGATTTCCTTAGAGAGAAGGCCCATGAAGGGTTTCTTCATCTCCCTATCCCCACTGATGTCTTTCTTGATCTGATCCGCCTGTGTGGACTAACTCCTTTTCCTTCCAAGGGAAATATTATTCTCAAACCTTCGGTGTCGCTATGGGCTCTCCTCTCTCTCCTGTCCTTGCTAATCTTTACATGGAATACTTTGAGACTGTTCTTCCTACCCTCAATGTGCAACCTTCACTCTGGCTCCGCTATGTGGATGACATCTTTGCTCTGTGGCCTCATGACTCCAGTCTCTTCCAACCTTTTCTTGAAGCTCTTAATAATCTTGCCTCTTCCATTAAGTTTAAAGCTGAATGGGAATCTAATTCCTTGCTTCCTTTCCTTGATGTCCATGTCCACCGCTCAGATACAGGTTTTTCCTTTTCCGTTTACCGTAAACCTATGCACAGTGGCATGTACATTCACTACTTTTCCTATCATGCTTCCCCTGTCAAGAAAAGTGTTCTTATCTCCCTCTTTCTCCGTGCCCTCTGCATCTGTGATCCTCAGTTCCTTCCAGCAGAAATTTCCACTCTTCATAATTCATTCTCCCGTCTTGGCTACCCTTCCCATTTCATAGACTCTGCCCCCTCACGTGCTAAACGCAATTTCTTCTCTCCCAAACTCTCTACTCATGAGAACTCTTCTATCCTCTGCCTTCCCTACATTTCCGGTCTTTCTAATCTCAACAATTTTCTCCCTCCCTTAGACATCAAGCTTACCTTCCGCCAGACTAACACTCTTCGCACTAATCTCGTTCATACCTCTCCTCCCTCTACAGATGTTCCTGGTGTCTACTCTATTTCTTGCTCCTCCTGTCCTCTTCAATACTTCGGAGAAACTGGTCGATCTCTTTCTGACAGACTTAGGGAGCACAAAAATAGTGTTAGGCTTGCCGACACTAACAATGCTCTTTTCTGTCACGTCAGAGATCATAGCCATCCTATTGACTGGTCTTCTGCTAAAACTGTCTTCCCTACTTCCAACTCAAACAGTCGCCATCTAGTTGAATCCTCTCTAATACACAACTTTCCTTGTATGAACCTTAGCCCTGGCTTCGTCTCGTAGATGCCTTCCTCTCCCACTACATTGTAAAATGCTCCAAACTTCAGAACACCCGTGACTTAACCTGAATCCTCATTTTTTCTTTTTCTTTTTCTTCTTCCTCTTCCCCTTTCCTCTTTCCTTTTCTCCTCTGGGTTGTCTTTCTCTCTCCTGTCTCGTGTTTCTGTTCCTTCTTCATTTATTTCACCACTTCCCTTTCACGCACCTCTGTGCTCTTGCTCTCCCTCTGTGGGCATCTAGCTCTCTTGCAGTGCTCCCCTTCCTTTGTATTTGACTGGCTCGTCCTCACTACTACTACTACTACTACTACTACTACTACTACTACTACTACTACTACTACTACTACTACTACTACTACTACTACTACTACTACTACTACTACTACTACTACTACTACTACTACTACTACTACTACTACTACTACTACTACTACTACTACTACTACTACTACTACTACTACTACTACTACTACTACTACTACTACTACTACTACTACTACTACTACTACTACTACTACTACTACTACTACTACTACTACTACTACTACTACTACTACTACTACTACTACTACTACTACTACTACTACTACTACTACTACTACTACTACTACTACTACTACTACTACTACTACTACTACTACTACTACTACTACTACTACTACTACTACTACTACTACTACTACCACCACCACCACCACTTCCTGCCTATATATAGCCATCTTTCTCCACCTCTGGTTAGTGTGACTTTGTCAATGGTCCAAGTCGGACCGAAACGTCGTCGTAAGCTTCTCTTTTATGTGCGGGTTATTTGTGTATCATTGTTAATGTAATACAGTGGAACCTCCACTCATGAGTTTAATCCATTCTGTGACCTTGCTTGCATCTGGATTTGCTTGTTTACATAGTCAATTTTCCTCATTTAAATTAATTGAAATGCAACTAATCCGTTCCAGTGAAATTCTGTACTTCAATAATTTCCTTAATATCAACTCTACTGCTTATTTATCTATCACAATCCATCTAATATGATATAATAAACAATATAGATAACATAGAAACCTGATATATACTCTAGAATGAATAGAATGTCATTCATATAGTAGTGTCATTGGCGGATAAGAGTTTCTGGAGACCGGACGAAATACTCTTGAATAATTTCGCTAATATCTATACGGCTTATTTGTCTATCACAGTTCATCTAATATGACATAAACAATATAAATAACATAGAAACCTGATATATACTCTAGAATGAATAAAATGTCATTATGTAACCGGTGGAGGCGGCCACAACCGCTCCCGCTTTGTTGTGGTAAACACTGCCATCTAGTGACGGCTTTTTGAAGTAGTCTATTATAACAATTATTATATAGTACATTATTATACATGTATTATTATACGTATTAATATTATTATGTTATTATATTAGTATATTATTATTATTATTATTTATTATTATTATTATTATTATTATTAAAGCATAAATAATTTGTAATTTTTATTCACACAAAAAATTAGAAGATTTACTGTTATGCAGACTACTGCATTATTGGAATAATTGTATAAATAATGTCAACCCATTCATGACTGCATATTGGAATGGACAGTGACGTCATTTGTTTACTCTTGAACATCGCCAAAGAATCGAACATTTCTGCTACTTTGAGCTCAATTTCAAGGTACTTTTCGTCGTAAACCAATCAAAATCATATCTATTTCTGTAATATATCTTCCATTCTATCAAATGAGACCAAAAAAAAAAAAAAAAAAACGAGAATACGTACAACCATAAAAATCATACGAAAATACCGCTAAGGGAAGGCTAATTGCTGAGAAGAGAATTCCATTATTTATGGTACGATTTCTTTCATTTTTGGTGCACGTTAAGAAGCATCTTTCCATCACATATTGCCCAAGTTTCAATAAGTTAGTCCAACAAACAAATGAGATCCAGTTCCCTAGATCAAGAGCAAGAGCCCCCTCACCATTGTCAAGGAACCTCCCTTGAGGCCTGCTCGCTTATGGAAATTTTGCTTGTGTATGGAAGCAAAAAATCGACTGATCGGCTGCTCGTATTTGGAAAAACTCACACGTGGATGCGCTTGGAAGTAGAGGTTCCACTGTATTATAGTTGTACTTTTGAACTGTATTAATATGGGTAAATTGATGGCATTACATTGATGATTAGCTGAAAGATGTGTATTACAATAGTATTTATGAATGTAGGGATAAGTGTTACTAAAGTTTTAAGTAATTTGTAGTGATGGGTTACTTTAGGCAAAACTTCTAATTAACTGTATTGGAGAAGGTCTTGGTACAGTATGTAGTGTGTAATATTGTCTGTTGGTGTAGGTGTTATTTGGGAGTTAGTGTTGTGCTGGGATTATGAATCGGAATAATTATGGGGGCTACTGTGTTTTGACAAAATCATTGAGTTTCTGTGAAAATTCAGTTACTGTATATACTATCTTGTATTTTCATCCCTTCCTATCTTATTTTTAATAATCTTTTCAAATTGTATGAATTCAAATGGCAGAACTGGATCTCCAATTTAACTGACATTCATTGTACAATGTACATACATACCAATATAAAAAAAATATAAAAAAAATTAATTACATATATACGTATTAATAAATGAAATTTAATTAAATATTGGTGCAAGTTTTGATAATGTAAAATGTAGATTACTCTACAGCAGTGATTCGTTGCCAATTTGTCAACTACTTATTAGTTGTTTTAGGGTCACCCTGCTCACAACTCTCTCCTCACTGCAATGAGCCTCAGTCTGATGTTTGAAAAACACTGTTCTGTAGCATATCTGTAGTGCTTTCATAGTTCATCTTGTATCCTCAATGATCAGGAAGTGTTTGTGAATTAGACAACTCTGTATGTTTACTTCTCTTAGTTAGCACCCAGGCTAATTGTTTTTTTGACTACAGTATTTTCATAATTGGAAGTGTTGTATATTTTGCACATCATTGCATTTTTTATCTTTGTGCAGTAATGTAGGCATTTGTAGCCATATGTAGCCTGTATATTACCACTGTAATCAACTAATAACATCATTAGTCTGAAATGTAAGGTATTACTGTACTCAGAAAGGAAAAAGTTAAATAATTTGTTGCATTTCAACTTGGATATAGATTGAAGGGACCTTATTGACTTGCAGGGAATGTTGTGGAAGTGCCCTCAATAGCCCTGGAGTCCCCCATACCAACACCTTCTCCCAAACCCCCCTCCCCACTTGGTAAACATGAAGAGCCCACAACACCAGTAGCGCTCTCCCCTAATTCTCCGCTTACCTTTTCAAACCTCACTCCCATCACCTTAATTATGCATAATGATGGCCATTCATCACCTGAGAGTGCTTCTCCTGACTCTGCTATGACAATGTCACTCACTAGTAGTGTAATGACTAAGGATACTAATTCTTTTGTTAGTTTAGAGTCATCATCTCCTGAACCGGCACCACTGACCAAGAAAATTTACCATGCACCTGTTGCTCTACAGGACACTCTTCCTTTGCCTTCTGAACCTTCACCCCCACACAAGAAAGCTTTCCCTAAACCCATTACAGTGAGGGACCCTCCCTCTCCTGATCCTTTACCCCTGCACAAAGCTTTCTCTGAATCTGTTACAGTGAGGGACTCCTTTACTACTGAGCCTTTACCCCCACATAAAGTTTTCCCTGAACCTATTACAGTGAGGAGCCATCCCACTCATGAGCCTTCACCTTCACAAAAGAAAGTCTTCCCTGAATTTATGGTACAGAACCCTCCCTCTCATGAGCCTTTGCCTTCACAAAAGAAAGTTTTCCCTGAATTTGTGGTACAGAACCCCCCCTCTCCTGAACTTTCACCTTCACATCAACAAGTTTTTCATAACCCTGTTGCAGTGAAAAATCCTACCACTCCTGAACCTTCACCCTTTGAATCTGTTGTTATTCAGGATGCCTCCCCGCCTGAGGCTTCACCCCCACGGAAGAAAGTTTTTCCCCAATCCATTCTTGTAAGACCCTCTCCTGAACCTTCACCCCCACATAAAGAATCTATTCATAATCCTTTTGTAGCATGGGACCCTCCTATTCCTGAGCCTTCACCTGTACAGAGGAAAGTTATTCCTGAGCTCATTACTATACAGGATTCTTCCAATTCTGAGTCATCACTCTTGTGGAAGAAAGATGTCCCTGAACCTGCTGATGTGCAGAAACCTTCCATTCCTCAGCTATCAGCCTCACTCAAGGTCACATTACCTGAGCCTGTTGCTGTAGAAGATAATTCTGTCAAACCTTTAAGATATGCCAGGTCCACTAGTAATAGTGATACAACTACTGCATCATCCTCAGCTTCTGTAAAGCCTGATCAATCACTAACCATTTCCTCTACTAAAACTCACCTCTTAAGTACTTTATCTACACCAAAAGCTCGTGATAGGACAGTCTTTACCTCCTCTCCCATCCTGGAATCCAAGACTCACACAGGATCTGCTTTAGGAGCTTTAGCTTCAGCTTCTGCTAAGATTTCCCTAGTGGATACTGATCTTAGCATTCAGCCTCCTGTCTCATCTAAATCTAAAAAGAATAAACCTGAACTAACTCTTTCTGTATCTAAATCTCCAAGCAGTCACAGTGCCCTAGGTGATGCTGATCTTGGAAGTCAATCTCCTGGCACACTTGAATCTAAAAAGAATAAATTTGAACCAACACTTTCTGTACCTAGAACTCCAAGTAGTCACAATGGGATTGATGTGTCAGTTTCATCAACACCGAGTACTCCCAGTGCTTCTGTATATAGCTTTGGCTCTGGCTTTGTCACACCCTCTACCCCATCCACGCCCAAGGACAGTAGTTCCAATCCCTCCCCTGCCCCAACCTCCCACAATTCTCGGGGGACCCCCGGGCTGGCTGAGCGGCCCAGTGCTGCTGTTGTACGTTCTGGTTCCCTCCATGAGAAGCCCACCACCCAGCCCATCATTGATGAGTGGGAAAGGAAACTGTATGGGAGGAATGCTAGTGAGTAGGAATGATTATTTGACTTTTTTGGCTTTAATAGTACTGTAAATACAACTTTATTTTTATTTGCTTCTTCAACGCATTTCCACAGATAAATTTATAAAATTTACGCAAATCTTTATGAAGTTGATACAATTTTTTGTATATAGATTACACAAAATAAGCATTTATAAAGTTTACAAAAACTTTATAAATTTTGTACAGGTTTGCAAAAAACTTTATAAAGTTTACAGAAACGTTTATAAAAATTACAAAAACATGAACTTTACTAAAAAACATAATTAATGAGAAAGCTTTTACAATGTGGGACTGAGCATTGCAGTGCATGGATGTGCTCCTGACTTGGGTAATTAGTAATGTTATACTGTACCAAGCTTGCATAATGTCTTGTGTGCTTTTTAAGTTTATTGCAAATTATTCTCAAACAACATTTGGTCATTAGATTTTATTTACTGTTTTAAATATACTGGTGAAAAATATAATATGAAAGACTGAGGGAGAGATTGAGAATGAGGGGAATGGAGAGAGAATGGGATGAAAGAGAAAGAATGAGGTGAGAGAGATAATGGGGGGGTGGGTGTGTGTGTGCGTGCGCGTGTGCGCGCGTGTGCGCGCATGCCTGTCTCTGTCTGTCTGTCTGTCTGTGTGTGAGTGAGAGAGAGAGAGACTGTGGTTGCAGGGGTTGAATATATATGTGTGTGTGTGTGTGTGTGCGCATGCATGTGTGTGTCTGTCTGTCTCTGTCTGTCTGTGTGTGTGTCTGTGTGTGAGAGAGAGAGAGAGACTGTGGTTGCAGGGGTTGAATATATGTGTGTGTGTATGTGTGTGTATATATATATATATATATATATATATATATATATATATATATATATATATATATATATATATATATATATATATATATATATATATATATATATATATATATATATATATATATATATATATATATATATATATATATATATATATATATATATATATATATATATATAATTTTTTTTTTTTTAACGTCGGCCGTGTGTGTGTGTTTTTAAGTGCATGTTAATAAGAAATAGGGTAAGTGTGTGCTCATATGATTACCTATTTGTTACTACAGAAACAGAGCTGTGCTCTTGGTGCTTCATCTTCAGCATTTGTTCTTTTGTATATTTTAAATTTCCAGTGGCTATTGAACTCTTATAACTCATTCCATTATTCTACCACTATCTGTGAAGAAAAAAAATTCTACTATCGTTTTGGCACCACTTTTCAACTGTAGCCTCTTATGCTGATCCATTTCTCTTCAGTTTTCTAAAAAAAATTCTATCTTATCCCCAATTTTTGTTTAGGCATGGACACCACACTACTACTGCATATTAGTTTTGGCCTACTTTGTGTTGTGAATGTTTGTGTTGTGCATAGGTTTAAAGGGTATTTTAAAGTTAGCTAGTATAGTATAAGAATTTGTCAAGTTTTCATTAATATGGTCTTCTGGTGTATGCTTGCATGTGTTTATATTCAGTATTTGCCTCGGCATCTCTGTCTAGCTTGTTCCACTCCTCACCTGGAGACTGAGAGAGTACTTCCTAACATCCCTGTTGTTTTTCTGTCTCTCAAGATGTTCTCTCTCATAGGTCAAGTCTTATCACATATCACACTGCTTTTTCCTATTCATACTGTTTAATGTGTTAGTTGTGCTTCCCTTGGGTTTTCTCTTCAGGTCTCTACTCAGTGCATGCATGTGGTCACCATGATATGTTAGGCTGCATATTCTAGGTTTGATCTAGTGTGTGATGGAAATTTTTTTCTGCATTCTTCCATCCACCTACATGAATTCTATTTGTGATGTTTTGGTCTTTATAATTGCTCCTTCATCCTTCTCTCGATCCAGTGCTCATAGTATCAGTTTGTTCTTGTGACTTCACTGTTACTCATTACATTAAATTCCACCAACCAGGTCACTACATTTTCACAATTTCTCTGAGTCATCATGTCAGGAAGTGATAAATTGGATTTTTTCTTTGCATAGGATATTTGCTTCATTAGCCAGTATTAGAGATTGTTGTTAAATGATTATCTCTTGTCCACAATAATGATTAACCTCTTCCATTGCCAGCCTGGATACTAAAACTGGGCCACCAACTTTTGTATTTGGCTGTTAAAAAATAGACAAAAACCTCAATCAGTAATAGTCTTTATAACCATTTTGAGGCTCAAGTTAGAGTATGTAGGAAAGAGGGAAATTATTTCCCAGTGTGATGTCACCGTGGTTGTTTAATATATTTATAGATGGGGTTGTAAGAGAAGTAAATGCGAGGGTCTTGGCAAGAGGCGTGGAGTTAAAAGATAAAGAATCACACATAAAGTGGGAGTTGTCACAGTTGCTCTTTGCTGATGACACTGTGCTCTTGGGAGATTCTGAAGAGAAGTTGCAGAGATTGGTGGATGAATTTGGTAGGGTGTGCAAAAGAAGAAAATTGAAAGTGAATACAGGAAAGAGTAAGGTTATGAGGATAACAAAAAGATTAGGTGATGAAAGATTGGATATCAGATTGGAGGGAGAGAGTATGGAGGAGGTGAATGTATTCAGATATTTGGGAGTGGACGTGTCAGCGGATGGGTCTATGAAAGATGAGGTGAATCATAGAATTGATGAGGGGAAAAGGGTGAGTGGTGCACTTAGGAGTCTGTGGAGACAAAGAACTTTGTCCTTGGAGGTAAAGAGGGGAATGTATGAGAGTATAGTTTTACCAACGCTCTTATATGGGTGTGAAGCATGGGTGATGAATGTTGCAGCGAGGAGAAGGCTGGAGGCAGTGGAGATGTCATGTCTGAGAGCAATGTGTGGTGTGAATATAATGCAGAGAATTCGTAGTTTGGAAGTTAGGAGGAGGTGCGGGATTACCAAAACTGTTGTCCAGAGGGCTGAGGAAGGGTTGTTGAGGTGGTTCGGACATGTGAAGAGAATGGAGCGAAACAGAATAACTTCAAGAGTGTATCAGTCTGTAGTGGAAGGAAGGTGGGGTAGGGGTCGGCCTAGGAAAGGTTGGAGGGAGGGGGTAAAGGAGGTTTTGTGTGCGAAGGGCTTGGACTTCCAGCAGGCATGCATGAGTGTGTTTGATAGGAGTGAATGGAGACAAATGGTTTTTAATACTTGACGTGCTGTTGGAGTGTGAGCAAAGTAACATTTATGAAGGGGTTCAGGGAAACCGGCAGGCCGGACTTGAGTCCTGGAGATGGGAAGTACAGTGCCTGCACTCTGAAGGAGGGGTGTTAATGTTGCAGTTTAAAAACTGTAGTGTAAAGTACCCTTTTGGCAAGACAGTGATGGAGTGAATGATGGTGAAAGTTTTTCTTTTTCGGGCCACCCTGCCTTGGTGGGAATCGGCCAGTGTGATAATAAAAAAAAAATAATAATCATTTTGTAAAAAAAAAAAAAAAAAAAAAAAAAAATAGCAAAGACCATCACAACTGAATAAAACAATACAGCCTCTCCTCACTTAACTACAGGGTTCCGTTCCTAAGAGTAGGTCGGTAAGTGAATTGGTTGTTAAGCAAGGAGCATATTGTATTGGTAGTGAGTTTGTGTCAACCATCTTTGTAAAGGTTACAATGTGTAATTACAATTTTGATTTTCTAAGTACAAAGATAACCACTATCATACTGGGATATTTTGGGCAGACTAATCCTAATACATAGTAGCTAATTAAAACTAGACAAGATAATAGAACATAGTAACTATACTTAAAACTAGACAAGAAGTAATGGTTAACTGTTTTACAAACCTATTTAAGCTTAATACAAATGTGAGGTAGTAAGGTGGAGTAACGTTCCATAAATATCAATACGTTTGATTGCAAAATTAAAAATCAAATAAATTTTAGTGGGCTGACCATTAGGCAAGTATTTGAGTGGGTGAAGTTTAAATTTTAAATGCTGTCTGAATAAATAAATTAAAAGTTAATGTAAAATGTACATATACTACTGCATTCAAAATAAAATGGGTAAGGGTTGTCTTAGATAATTGTTGTTAACATGGTTACCAGACACTACCTTACAAATACCAAAAAGGCTGTTAGCAGGATAAGATGAGACATAACCACATACAAGATCATCAAATCATAATCTTGTATGCAATAAGATTATAATGGTGCTAAGATTTCCTAGCACCATAAGGGAGAACAGGAGACTGTAGCTACGGTATATATTAAGAGAGGTACCAAAGATATTCTAGAAAGTTGTTCTTCACAAACTGAGTGGTGGAACAATAAAATTATTTACAAATAGAGGTAGTAAGTGCTACAACCACTGGAAACTTTAATGATGTATTACATATTGAAGATGAGACACCACAAACTTAGGTCTGATCTTGTAGCTACAAATATACGTATGGTAATTAATTACTGAATTATAGCAATGTAGTTAATAGAATGCACTCCATGAGAAGATAGTTTGCAAAATTTAAATTGTGATGCTCATGTTATTCTGGAAAGAGTCAGGAAAGGGAGTGATGATAAATGTTTGAGTCTTTCTACCTTGGTGGGGAAGGACTAGTGTGGTAAAATTAGATATCTAGGAACCATGGGTATAATTTGATAATTCTAATCAGATAAATAACTTTTTTTTTTAATTGTAACATTATCTCTGGTTGACCATTCTTCACATGATTTTTTGGTGCTTGCATGAAATAAGTAAAATATTGTGCAACAACAAATTTGTTACTGAGGTAGATGTATGTGTTTTAGACCAATTCTGTTATACTGATTTTCAATCTGACTTCAGAGTTAACCCTACATTTGCAGCTATTTAGTTATAGTAAAAATGGAAATTTCATGCACTGGCCAGGGAGGTATACCATCTTTTAGGAGTGAAGAAGAGCAGAATGTAAGTGTGGTGGAGGTACGTGAGGCATTACGTAGAATGAAAGGGGGTAAAGCAGCTGGAACTGATGGGATCATGACAGAAATGTTAACAGCAGGGGGGGATATAGTGTTGGAGTGGTTGGTACTTTTGTTTAATAAATGTATGAAAGAGGGGAAGGTACCTAGGGATTGGCAGAGAGCATGTATAGTCCCTTTATATAAAGGGAAAGGGGACAAAAGAGATTGTAAAAATTATAGCGGAATAAGTTTACTGAGTATACCAGGAAAAGTATATGGTAGAGTTATAATTGAAAGAATTAGAGGTAAGACAGAATGTAGAATTGCGGATGAGCAAGGAGGCTTCAGAGTGGGTAGGGGATGTGTAGATCAAGTGTTTACATTGAAGCATATATGCGAACAGTATTTAGGTAAAGGTAGGGAAGTTTTTATTGCATTTATGGATTTAGAAAAGGCATATGATAGTGGATAGAGGAGCAATGTGGCAGATGTTGCAAGTTTATGGAATAGGTGGTAAGTTACTAAATGCTGTAAAGAGCTTTTATGAGGATAGTGAGGCTCAGGTTAGGGTGTGTAGAAGAGAGGGAGACTACTTCCCGGTAAAAGTAGGTCTTAGACAGGGATGTGTAATGTCACCATGGTTGTTTAATATATTTATAGATGGGGTTGTAAAAGAAGTAAATGCTAGGGTGTTCGGGAGAGGGGTGGGATTAAATTATGGGGAATCAAATTCAAAATGGGAATTGACACAGTTACTTTTTGCTGATGATACTGTGCTTATGGGAGATTCTAAAGAAAAATTGCAAAGGTTAGTGGATGAGTTTGAGAATGTGTGTAAAGGTAGAAAGTTGAAAGTGAACATAGAAAAGAGTAAGGTGATGAGGGTATCAAATGATTTAGATAAAGAAAAATTGGATATCAAATTGGGGAGGAGGAGTATGGAAGAAGTGAATGTTTTCAGATACTTGGGAGTTGACGTGTCGGCGGATGGATTTATGAAGGATGAGGTTAATCATAGAATTGATGAGGGAAAAAAGGTGAGTGGTGCGTTGAGGTATATGTGGAGTCAAAAAACGTTATCTATGGAGGCAAAGAAGGGAATGTATGAAAGTATAGTAGTACCAACACTCTTATATGGATGTGAAGCTTGGGTGGTAAATGCAGCAGCGAGGAGACGGTTGGAGGCAGTGGAGATGTCCTGTCTAAGGGCAATGTGTGGTGTAAATATTATGCAGAAAATTCGGAGTGTGGAAATTAGGAGAAGGTGTGAGAGTTAATAAAAGCATTAATCAGAAGGCAGAAGAGGGGTTGTTGAGGTGGTTTGGTCATTTAGAGAGAATGGATCAAAGTAGAATGACATGGAAAGCATATAAATCTATAGGGGAAGGAAAGAGGGGTAGGGGTCGTCCTCGAAAGGGTTGGAAAGAGGGGGTAAAGGAGGTTTTGTGGGCGAGGGGCTTGGACTTCCAGCAAGCGTGCATGAGCGTGTTAGATAGGAGTGAATGGAGATGAATGATACTTGGGACCTGACGATCTGTTGGAGTGTGAGCAGGGTAATATTTAGTGAAGGGATTCAGGGAAACCGGTTATTTTCTTATAGTCGGACTTGAGTCCTGGAAATGGGAAGTACAATGCCTGCACTTTAAAGGAGGGGTTTGGGATATTGGCAGTTTGGAGGGATATGTTGTGTATCTTTATACGTATATGCTTCTAAACTGTTGTATTCTGAGCACCTCTGCAAAAGCAGTGATAATGTGTGAGTGTGGTGAAAGTGTTGAATGATGATGAAAGTATTTTCTTTTTGGGGATTTTCTTTCTTTTTTGGGTCACCCTGCCTCGGTGGGAGACGACCAACTTGTTGAAAAAAAAAAAAAAAAATGGAAATGTTTCATGTACTTTGAGTATTGCTGATGACCTGGTAATGATTGAATATGTGCATAAGCATAATTAGTGCAGTATTCTTGATTATTTAATAAATAATGCCTTAAAGTATTATATGCCACTTTTGTTAAAACACTCAAAATTCTAGTGTATTTCAGCTACGTAGTATTGCTGGGAAGCTGGCAACAATTGAACAGTATGAGCATATGTCAGTTGTGCAGTGTATAATTCTTGATTTTTGATAAAGTGTCTGTAAAAATACACTTTAACCCTTTGACTGTTTTGGTCGTATATATACATCTTACGAGCCAATGTGTTTGACGTATATATACTAAAAAATTCTAGCGGCTTCTGATCAAGCAGGAGAAAGCTGGTGGGCCCACGTGTGAGAGAATGGGTCTATGTGGTCAGTGTGTGCAGTATAAAAAAATCCTGCAGCAAACAGTGCGTAATGAGAAAAAAAAAAACTCTGACCATGTTTTTGGATTAAAATGTTGATTTTGAGGTGTATTTTTGTACAGTTTTATGATTATATTCTTGTTTTCGTAGTCACATTGATAGAATGGAAAGCATATTATAGAAATGGAGGTGATTTTGATTGGTTTTACTATGAAAAGGACCTTGAAATGGAGCTCAAAGTAGGGAAAATGTTTGATTTTTGCCGATGTTCAAGAGTAAACAAATGATGTCATTGTGCAATAAATGTCCAACTAGCCATTCTAATATGCAGTCATGAATGGGTTGACATTATTTATGCAATTATTACAACATTGCAGTAGTCTGCATAACAGTAAATCTTCTATTGTTTGTTTGAATAAAAATTCAAAATAGAAAGCAAGAGTAATATCAGAGGGGCCTGGAGATGTGACTGTTGAACAAAGAAAATGTTATTTTAGAGCCAGAAATGTCTGCATTGCTCATTCTGGACCCTATTTTGAAATTGGCATATTTTTTAATTTGTGTGAAATTGGCCAAATTGCCAATTTCTGACCACTTCATTGGGCAGTTGAAATCGGTAAATGGGCAGTTTCTTGTACTCAGTTGATAGAACAGATGGAGTTCTAAAGAAATAGCTATGAGTTGGTCGACTGGAACAATGGAATTAGCCAGAAATAGGGCTCAAAGTGGACGAAGTCGCCGATTCGTAGATACAATGTATCGCCGAGGTCACTAACTTTGCAAGAGTGTAATTCTGTAAGTTTTCCATCAAATTTCGTACTTTTGGTGTCATTACCATTGGGAAAAGATTCTCTATCATTTCATAAGTTTTTTTTTTTTTGTTTTTTTTTTTTTTTTTTTTTTTTTTTCCAAATATTTTGTTATACCAGGAGACACCTCAGGATTTGAGGTTGCGACAGTCAAAGGGTTAAATATCTTAATTTGGTGGGTGAATTCCGACTTCAGATTTGCAATAAGCATATTTGAGTTGATATAGGGTATACACATGTGCCTCAGTAACAGATTTTTTTTTTTTTGTCCAGCATAAATTATGGTGCCAATCAAATTTTTTGTTAATTTTTTGTCAAAGATTTTTTTTGTTGCAATAAACAACAGCACTGTGCAAGCAATACTGCCTACTAAAGAGAGGCAAAATCATCACATTACAGGTGTAAAGATGCATGCTCCTGTTTGGCCATGCTGGTCATGCTGAATTTAAACAAAATACTTCTGGGGTGTATGCTAAGATAATTATTTAATAAGCATCTTTTTAACATGCCTGTGTGTCATGCATGTAAAAGGGAAGTTGTACAATCACTTTCTATAGTTTACTTGGTGGTGCATTTTTAAAACAACAATGATAATGACTTTAAATTATATTTCAGAGAAGCAGACATACTTAGCAGGTAAAGTTGTGGCCACAAGCAAGGGTGGTCTCTAGCTTGTAGATTACTGTTTCTCAGCCAGATTTACCAGACGACCCACGACTTGTTTTGAGATTTACTCTCGAGTCCCTATTGGGTGCTGTTCTCCACTGTTTGAGAAACCCTGCATTAGATTAATGGTTTTGTAGAGTACTTCTTAACTTTGAAGTATGTATAATTCTTAAACTTGATGCTTTTCATTTTGCATGGGCTTCCTTGCTTTTTTTTTTTAATTACTCGTTTAGTGAAGATAGATCAGCATCATCATCTCTATAGTGGCTTCTTATTGCTTTCACGTACACTGTACCCTTATTATTTTTTTCCGTTTTATGTACCATAATTCCTATATTTAAGTGAATAGTGGGTGGCCGCTTGGATGGGTAGTAGAGTAGATGATAAAAACATGAATTGACAAATATGATACGGTATATACCTGAATAAACAATGCATGATCAGAAAGTTAGGTTATTGATAGGGAGATGGAAGGATTTGGCAAGATGTACAGGAAAATAGATGAATGTGGGAACAGTTCTCTGAACACCGATGGAGTAATGAAGGGTATTTTGGGTATAGGATGGCTTGTTTAATATTATCATTTATGAAGTTAGAGGCTTTGCCACATTTGTGGTATATCTTTATTGGTATATTATAATACCTTTTTGTATGGTTATAAAAGATCTTTATTGACGGCAACTATGTAGTACTCCTTCCACCTACTTCAATATATATACACTTGGACTTTTTTTTCCATAAAAACTACAAAAAAAAGTCCATAGACCACATTTACATTTCATCTGTAATGATGCTTTACCATTTAACCTGTAAACGGTCCAAACGTATATATGTATACGTTCACTACCCCAGTGCCCTGAATATTTTGAAA
This sequence comes from Cherax quadricarinatus, assembly GCF_038502225.1. Taxonomy (NCBI): domain Eukaryota; kingdom Metazoa; phylum Arthropoda; class Malacostraca; order Decapoda; family Parastacidae; genus Cherax; species Cherax quadricarinatus. The sequence continues at coordinate 15,075,588 of NC_091334.1, forward strand.
AATAAAATTTTTTTTTTTTTTTCATTGAAAAAAAGAGCATTTTTTCTAAGTGTTATAGGATATAAAAAAATTTTTTTTTTAGGGTCAGTACTTACTGAGATATGAGGCCGCAAAGTTGGCACTTGGAGATCACCTGGCGGCAACATGGAGCACTGCCGCTTGCAGAAGTGTTGCCGATATATATATATATATATATATATATATTTTTTTTTTTTCTCTCCATTTTTCATATTTTATATAATTTTTATGTTCTGATAATTACAATTTATAGTAGTTCTTGTCATTTCATAACCAATCTTTGTTCTGACACTGTTATTAGGTACTGAAATGGTACTCGCATTGTCACACACACTGACAGGTGGACATTTACACCTGCCTTAGTCATTTACTATTATCTTTGAATATATACAAAGTATTTATAGGTCCCAGCAATGTTTTGGATATGTGGAAGTATATAATAATAATAAGGAGAAGGAGGAGGAGGAGAAGCAGGAGAAGAAGAATAAGTAATAATAATAAGTTCCCTTGAAGCATGAAAAACAAAGTCCACCCCTGACAGTGACGTGATAAGAAGAGATAACATTTGATAAGCGCTGACGTTTGATGAGCATTCGCGAGGGTGCAGTGATAAGACTTGATAAGAAAAGATTAGGGCCTGCTTTGTTTTTGCTGGTACACAAACATGTCTGTCTATTTGTCTGTCAAGCTCCCTGTCTGTCTGTCTATCCATCTAGCTCTCTGTCTCAGAGAGTCACAAGACTGCATCGTCATCACATTTACTCGCATCTTCAAGCAGAGTATAGCACTTTGTCTGGATTTTTTGGGTTATCCTAGGTAATTTACACTATGTATACTTGTATTTATATGTACTTGTGAGACAGAAATACAGACAGATAGAAAGAGATAGAGATAGACAAATAGACTGACACAACGATAGAGAGATAGATAGAGACAGATAGACATAGATACAGACAGACAAATGGAGATAGAGCCAGGGCGCCAGCAGCTGGCCAGCCAGCTAGCTAGCCAGCCAGCCAATCACCCAGTCAGGCAGCCAGCCAGCAAGCCTGCCAGCCAGCCAGAATTGTTTCTCTTTACTTAGGGCATAGGTTATAAGACATTCTGAAAGGGTGTTGCACAAATATTGCACATGGGTTATTATTGTTTTTTTTTATATTTCCTTGACCACTTGTGGCCACATCCACCTCAAAGCCACTAAACTCAGGGTCAAAACCACTTTCCTCTTAAAACAGGAGTGTTAATACTACATGACATCAGTGAATCTCAGGTGTTTGCTGCGCTGTTTGCTCTAGCTGGCGCTCATTTGAACTGGTGCTCCCACAAGGTACTAAGAGGTCCCAGATTTTTTTTAATACCGCATACTGAGTGTTAGAACCTATTCTATGCTGACAAGGCATCTCAGGCCAATCGTGCCAAATTTGAAGGCAGGAAAAATAAAACGTATATATACATTTGGGGCACTAGTGGTAAAAACGTAAATATACGTTTGGACCGTTTACGGGTTAACACAGCTTCTTTCCTCAGCTTAGTGTTGCTTTCTTTGCAAACATTGTGTCTTAACTCATCTCTCTTTTCACATTTGCCATTTCCCACAAAGGTAGGATGTTTAAAAGAAGTAAACCCATTTAGCATCATTCATTCATTAGCTGTTTTTCCAAAAAAGCACGAACTGCACACACTAAAAGACTTTCTGAACTGCAACATTCCACTTGTCCTTCATAGTGCAAGCACTACTTCACACCTCCAGAACTCAAGCTTGGCATATCACTATCATATAGAATTGATTTGATCTTGTTCCTTGCATAGCTATATCCTTACACCATTGTGCTTCTTACCTTGCAGTCTTGTCTTACATAATTTAGTTGATCTGTTCTGAGTTGGCTTTACACTATTGTTATGAAGACCACTTTTTCACTATCACTTTAAATTTGTTGCCAGTACAGTGCTAATTTCTGGCTTCTAGTTTGCCATCAGTGTTATTACATACCTTACATTACCAGAATTCCTGCTGTTGCAATTAGTGCTGATCACTTCAGCACTAATGGCTGAAGTGATCAGCACTATTGTTATATTTATTGAAATACTAATACATACTGCATAATTTTATTAAAATATATATACATTGATCATGTCTGTGTAAATGTAGATAGAGAAAAGGATTGAATAATCTGCTCTTTTTATACTCTTTAACAAAAAAACTGTTTAGGAAATAATTACTTCCATCAAATAATGTTATGCATACATTTCTGTATTAAGTATGATTAAAAGTTCATGTACTATTCCATATTTTTTACAGTGGTTGGAAGCATGGAAAATGTGAATCATAGTGATAGCCGGTCTTCTCTCAACACCTCTCTCTCTAACAGTTCCCAGGATGTCACCCGCATTGATGAACATGGATCCAGGTATTTGAAGCTTATTGCTTATTAATGTAATTGCTGATAATTTTTTTCATTTTAGTACACCTGTTGAGCACAATTTGCAATGGTGTATTAAGGCTTGAAGTCCATGAAATGTGAATTTCTAAATGGTGGGTTTAGTATTAAGTAGGAAATTTTGAATTACTTTTCTCTCTTAATGATCATTGCTCAACATTAAAATTATGCCGAAGCTACATTCCAAGAAGCTTTTTACACTGTGAAGATTGTTCATTTATAAATATAATACTTTTGTTTTAATGTAGTTTATAAGCAAAAATGTTGTGTATAATAAACTTTTGTTTAGTTTAGCAGGAAATAATAATTATGGACTAGGAATTGCAGAAGACCTAATTTAAAAAACTGTACTTTGACTTCTGTAATTTATGTTGGGATTTTTGGGGAGCATTTAAGTTTTTAATTTTTAAGCTTTTATCCATGAACAAGTGAGACAGGGCACACTAGTTACTGAGATGGAAGGATAAGCAAGCTGGCAAGAGATCAAGTAAGCAAGCACGATGGCAATCCTGTCTTCATTGTATAGTTTGTTGTATACAGTAGACCATCGTTTAACATGGTAGTTATATTTCTGAAAATGTCGTGGTAGTTAAAACCGTGTTAGGCAAACTGAAGAACTTGTGGGAAAAATAGGGGTACATTCCTGGGAGCCCCCCAAAAAGCCAAACAACTTTTTTATACCAACAAATTTTACAAAAATGAAAGTGAATATGTAATTGTAGTTCATTGTCGTGATGTATTATGTTGTTTTTACTGTTGAAGATTACAGATGCAACAGAAATAATAGTATTTCTTTCCTTATATTGTGGGACCTAGTGTTTGTGGATGACTGTGGAGTTATGCAGTGGCCCTACTGGGCTGAGGTGGATGGTAGGGGTTCTGGTACTGAAGTCGATGGTTGTACTGGAAGTGTGCATAAATTCTGTACCCCACAGTACATTATACAACTGATGGTAAGGGATCAGTTGCTCTAGACACCATTTCAGGGTCCTCTTCAGTGAAAAAGTCTAATTTTAAGTCAGTAAGCCAGTCAGTTAGTCAGTAAGTCAGTCATCAGTCAGCAACACTTGTATGCCTACTGAGTGCGATGATTGCTTGGCAGATTTAAGATATGGTAATTAAAGGATCTAAACTCGGTCCACAAACAGAAATAAATGACGCTTCAAATTTTTTTCCCTCCCGCAAACTGAACCATGTTAAGTTAATATGCCACAATTCTTCAGTAGTGCTATAATCAAAACTTGCCAGAAAAAACCGTGTTAAACAATTGTCTGCTGTAATTTTGTTGAATTTCCAGTGGTTGTAGCTCTTTCTAAATCCTGGAACCCATCCTATTGTATTTCTTTCAACAAACCGGCCCTATCACACCGAGGCAGGGTGGCCCCCCAAAAAAATGAAAGTTTCTCTTTTTAATTTTAACAGTATATACAGGAGAAGGGGTTACTACACCCTTGCTCCTGGCATTTTAGTTGCCTCTTACGACACACACGGCTCATGGAGGAAGAATTCTGTTTTACTTCTCCATGAGATAAGAGGAAATAAACAAGAACAAAACTAGTAAGAAAATAGAAGAAAACCCAGAGGGGTGTATATATATATGCTTGTACATGCATGTGTAGTGTGACCTAAATGTAAGTAGAAGTAGCAAGCTCTACCTGAAATCTTGCATGTTTATGAGACAGAAAAAAGATGCCAGCAATCCTACCATCATGTAAAACAATTACCGATTTCCATTTTACACTCGCATGGCAGGACGGTAGTACCTCCCTGGGTGGTTGCTGTCTACCAGCCTACAACCTAGGACCAACCTACTACCTAGGTCTTTTATTTTTACCCCCTCTTATTTGTGAATCCACACTTTATGAACCCATAGATTGTGATTTAGAAATGTACAGTACTGGGTAGTGTAGTAGAAATATCAGGTAGGGAATTTGAAAAGAGCTACGAGTCATATAGATGAATTCCATTGTTAAGAAGATAGCTATGAGTCGCATAGATGAATTCCATTAAGAAGATAGCTGTGAGTCACATAGAAGATAGATTTTAAGTTTTAACAAATTTACATTCTCTTAATATTGACACTGTATTAATTTTTGTTGCCATTCACAATGTGATCTAATGAAAGTTGTGATTTTTTTTCCCATTTGATTCTGGTTTCCATTATATACATTTGAAAGAAAGCTGAATTGAAAAATAAGCAGCAGTTACAAATATTAAAATTCATAGATAAGAAATACTGTTAAATGAGGTCGACTTGTAATAGTTTATATTTATATTTACCAGAATTGTGAGGTCAGAATTTTCCTAATTTTTATATTTACTTTGAGAAGTTGCACCAATATGCTTTGAGCTGCTCTTGAGTGTGCAGTATTTATAATTTAATCTTTTACAGTCGCACATTTAGGTTCTAGGAGCCAAGTTTTTGAATCATAACATATACGAGCCCAGCCTGTGCATAATGGGCAGTAGGATATAAAATAAAATTTGCACATAGATGAATTTGAAATGTAAAACTCTCATACTAAGGGAATTCAACTACTTAAAAGGAAATTATCACAAATCCATTTTTTTTTTTAACTTTGCAGATTTCCTGAAATTAAAGCTTTGCGGCTAGAGAAAAAATCTCGGGAGGAGGGTGATGATGGAGATAACAAGAAACGTCGAGGCAAAGGGGCAGGTCTGAAGGCTAAATTATTTGGAAGTAAGTTAAATTATTCTGTTGTCACTGTACTGTATTTTGAATTTCAGAATCATTTACATACCTGAAGCTTACACTTGATTGAATCAATCCTTTCTGTAGACAGTCGTGAACGCGTTGGTGAGGAAGATGGGAGAGTTGTGGAAGGAGGTAATGATCGTTTGCCACACCCCCCCACACATCAGTCGAGACTACCACAAGAAATACATAATAAATTTGCAGGAAAGTCTCGAGAGGTAAATTTGAATTTGTGGTAAAGTTTTAAAAGATAAACAGGTATAAAAGTACTACTCTCTTTTTCCATTTGAACATTATATTTGGTGTATGGTATATGAAACTGTATGACAGCCTAGGTGCATTAAATTGATTTTATATATTCTTAACAATTAAACCTGCTTAACACGGTCAAAAACAATCTGACTAGATCATCTCTTGCAACACTTGTCTTCAAGCATCTTAGTTCCTAATACGTATTACACTGCCATGTTATGTAGTTTTTCGTATTACCGTAAACAAACCTTCCTTCAAAAGGAAGCAGTCCTTGAAGTTGGTGAACTCGCTTCAAGAAAAGTTCCTTGGTACTGATTACCTGCCATTTCCCAACATTATATGACTCCCTCTTGGTTTAGATCTTCCCCTTGACTGATAATAATAGCTACTATAGACTTATACTACAACAGCATTTGCTCATTCAAATAAACATTCTATGGGCATGTATGTCTCTTTATTGAAACTTTCTTATTAATCATTCTATAGCTTGCTAAATATCTGGTATGTGTAGTATTGTATTTGTCATGACCCCCTTCCCTGGTTCCTCTGTCCTCCAGTGTCCTTGTACCTCGTACCCCTTAGCTCAGGAAGAAGCCTTGTTGCATGTTTTGTGTACATCTGTGCGTTCACGTGTGTCATGAGGTGAATCCGTATCCACGGATTTGGTTTCTGTGGTTTCAGTTATCCACGTTTACTGTGGCCCAAAGTAACCCTTAATTTTGCTTAATAACGGATTCAAGGTGCAAAAATAGCGATAGTGGCAGTTCTAAGAGAAGCTGTGAAGTGCTTCCCATCAGTCAAAAAAGTGCTAATTCTTCACTTATTATGAGTAATTTATCAATTAAACTTTATCATAGTTATGTATGTAAACAAAAAAAATTCCTTATATTTCGGGTTTGCTACTATCTGTGGTTTCGGGTATCCACGATAGGTCTTGAAACGTATCCCCCCACAGATAAGGGGGGGATGAGAGGGGGTGACTGCTGTATATGCAGTATATCTGATTTGTTGTACTATTTAATTTTAATAACATAAGTAATTTCCATAGGATTTATTGGAAATGATTGTGAACCTACAATCAAACTTGGAGAAAAGTGTACGCCACACACGAGATCTAGAGGACTACATTGATGGCCTTCTCCTGCGTGTGATGGAGACCACACCCCAGATACTTCAAGCTCCAGTCACCAAGAACAAAAAACTTAAGTACGTATATAAATTTCTCATGTTTAAGATTAGAATTAGGCAGTCACTCCAGGGGTGATGTGGCTGCACAGGAGGTGCTGTGAACCATAGTGCTGTCAGCATTTGAATTTTGATAAAAACAGCCTTAAAAAAAATTTTTTTTTTTTTTTTACCTGTTTTTTATATTGATATTTTTTTACATAAAATATTAGGAATTTCAGGATGTTTCAGCAATATGTGGTTGTTACTGATGGGCTTTTTTACCACAGCTCCTTGTATACCTTGTGACTAAAATAGTAAAATATTTCATTATGCTAGAGTTTCCAATACATTATTCACATTACCATGTAATGTGAATAATGTATTGGAAAATTAGAGTTCTGTTCTTAACGCCTCCAAGAAAGCAAAATAGATTTTTTAAGCTAAATATTTTGTTAAAAATGAAGATTTTTAGACACCTTACATTGGAGATGTATGTTGTGTACCTAAAACTTAAATAAAACCTTATTAAATTTACATAGGGTGTTTTGAGGCATGGTGTTCCTTCCAGAGATAATAGAGAAGGCTAACACACTGCCACTTAAAAATTTAATACACAATCTAGTTAGCATAAAATATGCTAAAAAGTAACATATTTTGATATTCTTTGTTATTCTTTGTTGATATTTAAGTGTTTGGATATTGTTATATAGCTCAGTTGAGCAGTGGATGGTTTTGGGTAGTCTTTTTCATCTCTGCAGCCTCTCTCACATTTTGTTTTACAACATTCTTGTTTACAATAATGGCAAGAAATAATTTTATTTTACCTCAAATTTCTTTTTCCTCTTACTTGTTGATAAAAATGTTTTTGAAGATGGTTATATGATGACTGAGTGGTAGATAGCTGCGAGTCTTATGCTTTATCTGCTGATTGCTGTGGTTTGTCTTCTTAAAGGTTTGTAGCATATGCCCTATTGAGCCAGGGTCAGCAGCTAGCTTTCTCCAGGCCATAAAAATTGCTGAACAGAAATCTGCATGCATATCTGAATTTTGTTCAGTGGAACCTCTACTTGTAAGTTTAATCCATTCCATGACCTTGCTCACAACTGGATTTGCTTGTTTGCAGAGTCAATTTTCCTCATTTAAATTTACTGAAATGTAATTAATCCGTTCTAGTGGAATTCTGTACTTGAATAATTTCGCTAATATCAACTCTACGGCTTATTTATCTATCTCACTTCATCTAATATGACATAATAAACAATATAAATAATATAGAAACATGATATATACAGGTCTCCCTCAACATTCGCGAGGGTTAGGGGATCAAGAGCCTCGCGAATGTTGAAAAACCGTGAATGTTTGGTGCCCCAATATATTGTAGGGAAATATAATACAATACTGCTTCCTTAACTTGTTGAACCATGAACAATCATAAAATACATGAAAACGTTGTAAATTGTACTAAATATATACATGTTATGCTTTAATAACATGTATGTTATTAAATACCACAGACTCCACCAATGCCTCCACCACTTCCCCAACCACTGCTAGTCCCTATTACCCTCCCTCCGACCCCCGCAACTGGCAGCCAGCCCTCCCACCACTCAGTGTGGTGAGTGTTTTGTTTGTTCATTAAATGGAGATAAGAGGAAATAAACAAGAAAAAGAACTAGAAAGAAAATAGCAGAAAACCCAGAGGGGTGTATATATATATGCTTGTACATGTATGTGTAGTGTGACCTAAGTGTGAGTAGTAGCAAGACATGCCTGAAACCTTGCATGTTTGAGACAGAAAAATGGCCACCAGCAATCCTACCATCATGTAAAACAATTACAGGTTTACATTTTACACTCATTTGGCAGGACAGTAGTACCTCCCTGGGCAGTTGCTGTCTACCAACCTACTACCTTGTATTATTATACATATTATTATTATATAAATAATTTGTAATTTTTATTCACACAAAAAATATAAGATTTACTGTTATTCCTTATTGCAATAATTGTATAAATAATGTCAACCCATTCACGACTGCATACTGGAATGGACAGTGTCGTCATTTGTTTACTCTGAAAGTCAAGCAATGGACAATTTCTCCTAGGTTGAGCTCTATTTCAAGGTACTTTTCGTCGTGAAAGCAATTAAAATCATATCTATTTCTGTAATATAGCCGGACTTGAGTCATGGAAATGGGAAGTACAATGCCTGAACTCTAAAGGAGGGGTTCGGGATATTAGCAGTTTGGAGGGATATGTTGTGTATCTTTATACGTATATGCTTCTAAACTGTCGTGTTCTGAGCACCTCTGCAAAAACAGTGATTATGTGTGAGTGAGGTGAAAGTGTTGAATGATGATGGAAGTATTTTCTTTTTGGGGATTTTCTTTCTTTTTGAGTCACCCTGCCTCGATGGGAGACGGCAGACTAGTTGAAAAAAAAAAAATCTCCATTCTATCAAATGAGACCAAAAAAACAAGAATACAACCATAAAAACCATTCGAAATTACCGCAGAGAGGTGGCTAATTGCCGAGAAGTGAACTCCATTATTTATGCTTAGATTTCTTTCATTTTTGGTGTACATTAAGAAGCATCTTTCCATCATACATTGCCCAAGTTTCAATAAGATAGTCCAACAAACAAATGAGATACAATTCCCGAGATCAAGAGCAAGAATCCCTCACCAGTGTCAAGGAACCTGCCTTGAGGTCTGCTCGCTTATGGAAATTTTGCTCGCGTATGGAAGCAAAAAATCGACCCATCGACTGCTCGTATTTGGGAAAACTCGCACGTGGACATGCTCGCAAGTAGAGGTTCTACTGTATTTGTCAAGACATCCTGTTGCCTGTTTTTCTCTATTATTTATTGTTAAATTTACATTTTTACTAGTTTGTGTAACCTAATCAAACCTAAAATAAAATTAATAATTTTTTCTGTATACAGGGAATGTTTTGATATTGATGGTGGGTAATGTATATGAAAAGAAAAGGTACAAAATTAAAATGAGTTGGTATGTAAAACAAATTTCTAGCAACAGTTATTTACTGTGTCTAAATGTTTATCTTTCAGAGTGTTTGGTCCCCACTGAATATACTGAAAGATTGAATGGGAAGTAAAGCTGCCCTCTTCCAGACTTTGTCCTATTGTCTTTGATGAAAAGATGGCCATTTTTCACAAAGGTCCACATGGTCTTCCAGGTTAGTTAGCATATCTGGTAAGAATTAGTGAGACAGCTGTTAGTTAGTAACACCAGTGATATAGAATATTGCACTTCTCTTAGAAAGTTGCATCATAAGGATGTTTAGTTTTATTGGTTGTGAAGTAGTACTGTTAAAGAAGGGTTTATAATCACCTGTTAATTATAGAGCAAGAAAAAACCCACTTACTGATATTTCATGAAAAAGTAGAAAGCTGTTGGTTGATAGTTGTGATGAATATTAGTATATAGTGGTCAGTTTTAGGAGTGTCCAGGAAGTGGAATATTAAAAATACTAAAATTGAAAGGCATTGTGATGTTTTATTTATTTGAGAATTTGAAACATTCCTGTAAGTGCTTTTATTTAAAGGTGTTATAATTTTGGTGGAATATTGTATATATTTATGCAGTACAGGACTACAGTTCAGCTTGCACATTAAAACAGCACTTTTACTAAATGAGTGTTGCTGGGTAAATTTATTAATTTTTATATAGCAAATATTTCTCCTGGTGTAATATATTCATTCCCAAGTAGGTAAGGCTATACAAAATACAATACTGAATATATAAGTACAGCCGTTAACATCCTGCAGTCCATTTAGTAGATTATTTTTGTGTCTTAAGGTAGATTTCGATTTTTTATATATTCACTTGCTGGCTATATAATGTATTTTCTTAACACTGTAAAGTAGCTTTACTGTATATTTATATAATGAAGCACATCAAGACAGTTATTTTAACAGGAGAAAGCATATACAAATGAGACGCTTACCACTGGTTTTAAAATACATTATAATATTTATTGACTAAAATATTACATAAACATGTTATAAAAATAATCATTACAGATTATAGTAGATATACACTACATTATTAGGCTTTACATCGTAATTTAGTTTTGGATGTAATGATAATTTCACAATACAGTATCATGAGAATAATAAATCATGTAAGGAGTGCTTGGTACCATTCTAGTACCTAAAACACAGTGCCATCACTGGCCTCAGAAGATTCTCTACACTGGATGACCCTGTAGGTACAATAGTGGTCTAGGTTACCAGACGGGTTTCCCAGTAATACCTACATAATCTGTTTTGGTTAATGATACTTGAAAAGTCCTTATTGGGTTCATTGACTACAATCTGTATACAGACTTTTTTTTTTTTTTTTTTTTTTTTTTTTTTTTTAACAAGTCGGCCGTCTCCCACCGAGGTAGGGTGATCCAAAAAAAAAGGAAGAAAATCCCCAAAAAGAAAATACTTTGATCTTCATTCAACACTTTCACCTCACTCACACACAATCACTATTTTTGCAGAGGTGCTCAAAACATAACAGTTTAGAAGCATATACTTATAAAGATACACAACATATCCCTCCAAACTGCTAATATCCCGAACCCCCCCTTTAGAGTGCAGGCATTGTACTTCCCATTTCCATGACTCAAGTCCGGCTATATAAAAATAACCGCTTTCCCTGAATCCCTTCACTAAATATTACCCTGCTCACACTCCAGCAGATCGTCAGGTCCCAAATACCATTCGTCTCCATTCACTCCTATCTAACACACTCACGCACGCTTGCTGGAAGTCCAAGCCCCTCGCTCATAAAACCTTTACCCCCTCCCTCCAACCTTTTCGAGGACGACCCCTACCTCACCTTCCTTCCCCTACAGATTTATACGCTCTCCTTGTCATTCTACTTTGATCCATTCTCTCTAAATGACCAAACCACCTCAACAACCCCTCTTCAGCCCTCTGACTAATACTTTTATTAACTCCACACCTTCAAATTTCCACACTCCGAATTTTCTGCATAATATTTACACCACACATTGCCCTTAGACAGGACATCTCCACTGCCTCCAACCGCCTCCTCGCTGCTGCATTCACAACCCAATCTTCACACCCATATAAGAGTGTTGGTACTACTATACTTTCATACATTCCCTTCTTTGCCTCCATAGATAACGTTTTTTTGTCTCCACATATACCTCAACGCACCACTCACCTTTTTTCCCTCATCAATTCTATGATTAACCTCATCCTTCATAAATCCATCCGCCGACACGTCAACTCCCAAGTACAGTGGTCCCTCAATAATCGTCCGGCCTGAAAGTCGTCCATTTCGGAAATAGTCCTGTTTTTTCGTCAAAATATTGGCTTGCAAATGGTCTGGTAACTCGCTAATAGTCCTAATAGTCCTTTGTCCCGGATGCGTACTCACGCTCTGAGCCACCTCGGCCTTTCCTTCCCAGCCAGTGTGCCATTGTTTACCAGTGAGTGACGGTCCCCTCGCATGCTCCTACGAAATATTTCATAATATTCCATTAATTTAATGCTTGCAAGTGCTAAATAAGCTACCATTGCTCCAAATAAAGCTTCTAGTGCCAGCCCTTTGGTAAAGAATGTGAGAAACACATAATTTATGAAAAAGTTTGTAGAAAAATTCAAAGATGGTGGTGGTAGAATGGAAGCAGTTGTGATAGTGGTTGATGAACATAAGAAAGGAGGATCACTGCAGCAGGCCTGTTGGCCCATGCTCGGCAGGTCCTTTACAGTTCATCCCACTAACGAAACATTTTCCCAACCCAGTCCTCAATGCTACCCAAGAAATAAGCTCTGATAACTCTATCCACTCATTTGCAAGTCCCACTCAAATCCAACAGCTGTGTAGGTGAAATGTTTCGAGATAAAGATACCTAACTGTTGCATATGTGTCTTACCTAACAACATTGGACGAGTTGTAGATGAATGGTTCAAAGAACTGATATGTGTCTAATTTAACATTGGAGGAGTTGATTGGTGAACATTTAACCAACTCCACCTTCACCACCATTATTGACAGCTTACACTCAGTGGCCCTTATATACCCAACAACAACACAACACAACACCTCTCGTGACATACGTAATGACTTACTTTATTCATTCTAGAGTATATTCCATGTTTCTATGTTATTAATATTGTTTATTATGTCATATTAGTTGAATTGTGATAGATAAATAAGCCATAGAGTTGATATTAGTGTCATATTCTCCAACAATAAACTTGCCATCCCTCCCTCACACAAACAAATAGCCAGTAAGAACATAACAATGGAAGAACACTGCAAGTCTACTGGCCCATACAAGGCAGGTCCTTATCAAAATGACCTCCACCCAAAGCTACCCAAGAATTTACTCCCGTACCCAATGACACAAATCAAACTCAGCTCCTCCAACTCGTATATTTGTCCAATCTCTTCTTAAAGCTACCCAAGGTCCTAGCCTCGATCACACTACTGGTAAGTGTGATGTTAAATAAGAAATTAAGAAAGTAGGAACACTGGAACAGGCCTGCTGGCCCATACTAGGCTGGTCCTTCACAAATCCAACCCACTAACAGAACAAATGCTACCCAAGCAATAAGCTCAGGTGCAAGTTCGACTCAAATCCAACCCCTTTCACTCGTGTATTTATCCAACCTAAATTTGAAACTACCTAAGCCATAGCTTTTAGAACATTGGAAAGGAGGAACACTGCAATAAGCCTGTTGGCCCATATTAGGCCGGTCCTTCACAAATCCAACCCACTAACAGAACAAATGCTACCCAAGCAATAAGCTCAGGTGCAAGTTCGACTCAAATCCAACCCCTCTCACTCGTGTATTTATCCAACCTAAATTTGAAACTACCTAATGTTTTAGCTTCGATCACCCTACTAGGCAGACTGTTCCACTCATCAACTACCCCTATTACCAATGTTCATTTATACATTTTATTAGTGCCCTAGAGTCCTTATGGAGGGGGATTCCCCTTCCAAATAACCTCTCTTCCCTCTCTCTTCCTCCCTGTCTTCCATTCATCAACAACAGCCTTCAATAAAGGTAACTGTCATGTTGAATGTTCGTTCTTTTGTGCATGTAAATGTATCTTTTAGGTAAAAAAAAAAATTTTTTGTTGATACTTCTGGGTGTCTGGAATGAATTAATTGGATTTACATTATTTCTTATGGGGAAAATTGATTCGAAAATCATCCATTTCGATAATAGTCCCACTTCCAGGAACGGATTATGGACGATTATTGAGGGACCACTGTATCTGAAAACATTCACTTCTTCCATACTCCTCCTCCCTAATTTGATATCCAATTTTTCTTTATCTAAATCATTTGATACCCTCATCACCTTACTCTTTTCTATGTTCACTTTCAACTTTCTACCTTTACACACACTCCCAAACTCGTCCACTAACCTTGGCAATTTTTCTTTAGAATCTCCCATGAGCACAGTATCATCAGCAAGAAGCAACTGTGTCAATTCCCATTTTGTACAAAATGGGTGTGCAGACTTATGCATATAAAATTTTCTTGTAATTGAATGTGTTTTGCCGAGTCTTGTATCAAGCCAAATCATGCACATCTGCATGAAATATTTAAGCAGAGACTAACATATTGGTAACTATTAAAAGATCTCGAGTATTAAATGTTTTCCTTTAAATGTGCAAGACATTGTTACTGAAAGTGATTTGTGTATGGTTAGCAGAGGAAGAAATTTGTTGAAAGCAGGGATTTACTTAAGTATTGGTATCAGTGGGTATCTGGTAATGTTGCTGGTATCAATATTTGTATCAGCCTAAAATTGAGTATCAGTGGGTATCAGCCAGTCAGACTTGGGGGCATCTTCAACAAGTGTCCTAGTATATATCACATAAAATCTCATGTAAATGAGGAATCCTGCAAATGATAATAGAAAATATTTAGTACTGTTGAAACATTTTGTAACATTGTGATAGCTACATGCAGATTTTTTTTATCTGTAAATGCAAGAATGATATTCTTGAACATCATATTTAAAGTACAGTTCAAATTTTGTATAATATAGGTTTTCTTGTTTGGGTGAAAATAGCCTACATGACTAACACCACACCATGCTCTTATGTTGACAGTCCAACCTTTCATTAGGTCTATCATTATTTTAGGTTTTGCTTTATTGATTGTACACACAAATGCATGTGCTACTCAAAATTTGAAAATTGTATAAAATTGTGTATGATTAATTAAAGAGACCTGGACATCTTAATTAAGAACTGGACACCAAGCATAGCTCTAATCTGGAAGATACAAACAAATAATAACATGTGCAAAGATATGAACATATATCTTTGTACGTAGCATGTTATGACTACAGTACTGGAGTCTGTAAATCAGCAAAACCACTAATATCTTAAGTATTGATATGACAGGTTTAACCAGGATGAGTCAAGATTTGAGTTGTGTTGTCTTACACAGTTCTGTATTTTGTCTAAAAGTATGAGTCAGGATGGGAGGCATGGATGAAAGTGATACATAATCTAGAAGTGAGTAAATGTATACTGTTATCAGAGATTACAAATTTTTGCTGTTAAGCAGGAATATGTGCCTTGACAGTTTTTTTTTTTTTTTTTCCTTGAACACAAAATTCAGCACAATGTTATTATTACTTCAGTTAAATTGTACTCGATGATATCCAAGTTATCACTGAATCCCAAGTCTCGTCAGTTCATCTTCACATCAGTCTCACAAGCGATTATTAATTTCTAGTGACTGATGTAGTCATAACCTACCTCAGGCAAATATATGGTAGCTGCAAGTTGACGACTGATAAACTTTAGAGCAGTGGGAATCAAATTACAGAAGTCTGATGTTCCTGACACTCCACAAGGTGTAGAATGGAGCCAGACACACCAAGTGCTCATATTTTGCCAAGAGGCAGTGGTTTTGTACTTAATTGAAAAGTTGTTAATGTTTTTACAAGAATATGGCTGATTTTTTAATCATCCCATGACTGGTACCAGTTAGCGGAGAGGCTTAACAACCAACCAACTGCAGAGTGATCTTGTTTTGAAGCTAACTGTTGGTAGTACAATAGTGAAAAAAAGAAAAATGAAAGTTTCTCTTTTTAATATTAGTAATGTATACAGGAGAAGGGGTTACTAGCCCCTTGCTCCTGGCATTTTATTCGCCTCTTAAGACACATGGCTTATGGAGGAAGAAAGCTGTTCCACTTCCCCATGGAGATAAAAGGAAATAAACAAGAAAAAGAACTAGCAAGAAAATAGAAAACCCAAAGGGGTGTGTGTATATGCTTGTATGTGCATGTGTAGTGTGACCTAAGTAGAAGTAGCAAGACATACCGCAAATCTTGCATGTTTATAAGACAGAAAAGACACCACCAATCCTACTGTCATGTAAAACAGTTATAGGCTTTGTTTTACACTCACTAGGCAGGACAGTAGTACCTCCCTAAGTGGTTGCTGTCTACCAACATACTACCTAGGACACGTAAAATATATAGTACAGTGGAACCTCGGTACTCAAACTTAATTTGTTCCAGAAACCTGAGTGCCGATCTGTTCGAGTACTGAACGAATTTTTCCCAACCAGTTTTCTTTTTTGTTGGCTGTTATCATTAATCTTAGGCCCCATGGTGACTTATTTATACAAATATGAAAACACACCAAAAAAATGCGAAGAAACACAAAATAGTTTAAAGTTCTGGCAGGTCGTGTTTGTTTGGTCGAGTTCCAAGCAAACGGTCGACTACCAAGTGATTTTTTTTTTACTGAACAAAGCGTTCGAATACCAAATTGTTCAAATACTGAGGTTCCACTGTAATATAAATTATATCTGGATAACAAAAGGATTACATGTGCTTACTAGTACAAATAACCCAACATTCCTGCTTAGTACTTAAGTCAGTTTTAAATATTTTAATTTTTAAATGCAGCATCCCCTCTTCTCATTGGTAATAAATTCATATTTCAGTAAAATCTCTCATTAATACTTTTTGGCAGTTTTGGACAAAACATGGGCCAGACAAACACTATCTGACAAAAGTCCAAAATTCCACGTTTTGTCTGTAGCAGTATTTTCTGGTTGTCTTCTGAAGTATCAGTGTGTCCAGTATGGGCCAAAGCAGTCGCATCCAGGACCTGTCTGTTTTTATTATTCTCCCAGATGTAGGTCACCCTCGTCAGCTTGTTTGTGCTCGCTCACATGTATACTTATCATTGTCTTTAATTTTAACTGGATTTAGAGCATTTTGTGACTATTAACATTAAGTAAAGAACATTTAACAGTGGCTTCTAAAGCAAGTGGTGTGCCAAGAGAAGATATGTGGCTCTCATTGTTAAGGAGAAACTTGAATCAATAAAGAATGGCGAGTCTGGCATCTCATTGGCAAGAGTATGGGAAATCTTTCTCAGCCATCTACATTTTTTCATTAGTAGAGCTTTACAGCTCCTATGACTGAGAATAAAAGTTATTCTGAGTAACTGCTATCAATCACAGCAGTTTACACCTCATCTCTCCACCACAAAAAAAAAGCAAGTAAAATTACAGTAAATTACATAGTATTATAAAATTATATAGTACGTACTGTAGTACTAGTGTCCTGTTGTCTTCTGCATCAGCAGACCAAGTCCATTACCTCAGATGACAACCAACCAGATCATGAAATATTAAGTTTTGCAGTCCATTAACGAGAGGTTTTACGGTACTTGTTTTACCTTCATATAGTATTAGAAAGGTCAAAACATATACAATGTTAAATTAGATATGTGCTAATTCAGAATTGCAAACTCATTTACTGAAGGCAACATGGAAATTTGACAAAAATCATGTATGTTTCTCAGAACTGTTATTAGTAAGGGAAATATTTCAGTGCCTGGACAGTGGGAGGCAGTTGGGTTTGATCCAAAGTAGAGAAGGGTGGTTCTAATACCTTTGATCAATTTTCCTTCTGCATTAGCAAGTCACTCAAAACAGGAAGCAGAAAACAATCTAGGATTGTGTTTGCACTGAGTTAGCAAAACTCAATGAAGGGGCACCATGCCCCATCTTTCTTGTATACAAAAGATCAATGGTGCATTTCCCATTTAAGTACAGCCCTTGAAGGGGTAGTTATCAGAGGTGTTAGGAAAGTTTTCATGTGCTATCCTGTATATAGTCAAACTTGATAGAAGCATTCATTACACCACTAATAGTGTCCTCTGAATTCACCGGGGTTACATTACTAGAGGACCTATTAATGATATATTTACAGGAAGAGCCAAGCCTGTAGGGGAGTGTAGTTCCAATGTTTTAAATGAAGAGCCATTCACCATCAAGGCACCCTATTTGAAGGGTCTAGAGCACCTGGCAATACCACTAAATGCTGTCTGTATAATGTGTGTGGGGGGGGGGGGTCAAGACTTTATCTTAATCTTGGCAAGATTGAGATGCATAAAAATTTACCCGAAAGGAGACTTGAATACGGGAGCACATTTTTAATGATATCTTATGAGTAATTATTAGTTTAGGGCTAAACCATGAATTCATGGGACTGAATGTAGTTCAGAATTTTTCATAAAGTCTCTGACTAAAATTGTGTAAATAAATGCTAAAGCAGAACTTTAAATTGCCATAAATGTTGCATTAGTAAATAAAAAAAAGACTACAGAAATTTTCAGATGTGACCTAAATACATTAAGCACTGGTAATATAAAGTCAAAGTGGGTTTTATATTTCCAGTACAACATAGATATTAATTGCATTATATACTACTTAGTGTAGTAACATTCCATGGTTAGATAGCTAAATCAAAATAAAATTTTCATTCTTTGGTGTTACAATATATGAATCTTTCTAAATGCTTTGCACTATATTTCATAACTTGTTTCAGGAGTCGCTTGATTCTGTAAGATGTGATCAGGTTGTGATGCACAGATTATTATTACATTCATGGGGGTAGTGCTAAACCCTTAGGGGTCATACAGCACCTGGGAAATGGAAGGCATTCAGGCTTAATTTAAGAAATTGTGATGCATGGAAAACCATCTCAGGTACTATACATGATTGTTGCAATCATTAGTGTAAAATTTGTTTGTGTAGACTGTATTATTATTATAATCAAAAAGAAGCGCTAAGCCACAAGGGCTATACAGATGTATAGACTGTAGTGAAACAAATTTTAGACCGTGTTACTGAGAATTGGAATGGAGAGATACTGAATGTAATGTTCTAGGGCACCAGTTTTAACCTACCACAATCCAGTTATGTCAGAAGGTACTCTTATCTGTAATGGATAGAGGGATCATAACGTCCTGCAGCCCAGCCCTAATTTGTAAAGGAAATATTGCATTAAGAAAGTAAAGTGTTTATACAGAATGTAAGTAAAATTTGCAAGCTTTTCCCTTTATCTTGTGTGCTCAATGGACAAAGAAAAGATCAGCAGTCCTACCCGAGTGCAAAACATTTACTTCATTAACTTGCATTTCACATTTGTAAGACAAGATTGTAGTACCTCGTTGAATGGTTGTTGTCTATGAACTCCTTATATTGTCTTCACCTATTGTTCATAGAGCAGTTGGAGGGCTAAGCTCAATCTGCAACATTCCTTGACTATTTCATTCACAACATTGTGAAATTGAATTTTCCATCATTTGTTTTAGTATAGAGAGAGGAGAATAGGGCAGTAAATGTCCATTTCTTTAATGTAATTAAAAAATTATCAGTTGGTAGTACAAAGCAACTTAATAGAAAAAAATTAGGTATGTTTTCACTGGTATACCTGATTCAATTGCAGCTTTTCTGGATACACACAACTTAAAATTTTGGAGTAATTTTTTTTTTTTAATTCACGGTAATGGGAAGTTTTTTTTTTATGTTGAGTAACAGGAAACATTGATGCCTTAGGACATATGAAGCCTAGTTTTTGAACCCTGATAAAATAACAATACAGTATGTTGCAGTCTTAATATTTACTTCTTGAAATATATTATTCATCTGATCTGTGCTATTTTGATCTGTTTTTTATAACAGTCAGAATTGTTTTGGTATGCACATTGAATCTCTTGGAATTTGATTATGCATGTATAATAAATTATATGACAGAAGTATTTACACTTGACATCATGAATATTCAAGTAATATACAGAATATTAGTAACATTTTTTGTTTTATACTGAGGCTTTGTTTTACAGTCTTAGTTGTCATATGTTATAATTAGTAATAACATTAATTAATTATATTTTTGTGCCAATTAAGCATTATACAAAAGCAGTTTGTTTTAAGTGATATTCATAATGTACAACAGCTATACGTACTTGAAAATATATATATATTTTTTTTTTTACATAGCCACAAGCAGTGTGATTTGCAGGCTTTTCAGGTTCTAAAAAAATAATGAAATGGCAACTTGTAATAATGCAAATGTTAAGCTTCATTAATGAAATTGCAGAATTTTGTTACCCATCCTTCAAATGATGAAATTATTATTATTGTACTTCATTAAGTGCCTTAAAAGTAACTAGAAAATATTTCTTCCATGATAGTTGCCAAAAAAATATACTGTGTATTATATACAAATATAATTATTATTCATATTTTGTGTGCTGTATTCAATAATTTTTACTGAATGCTTTATATTTGATCGAAAGGGAAAGTGGTTTGAGGGTTTATTTATTAATCTATTTAATGTAATCGATGCTATATAAAAATATTAAAGATGTACATACAGTATTTGATAATTTATGGAAGCTTGATACCAACTTTCTGATGTAGATAAAGAATTCTGTATCTAGCTCTTTTAATTAAAGATAAACATTTATAATTGTTTCTTTAACATTTCTTAATTTTTGCTGTTGAAAATATCTATACAGGAAAATTTAATATTACAGGTATAAAGACTACAAAATTAAAAAATGTTGTATTGCTTGTTCACATTTATTGTAAAGTCTGAACTTTATTCCAGAATATTTTTCACTTTTAAATGTTCTGTTGGGGTTCATGTTCCTGAAGGCAGATTTCTAGCTGGGGCCTCCCTGGACTAAGCACTGGTCTGGTTTACCATTCTCCTTGTTTCCATTCACCTAGAAGTTGAATCTGTCCCTGGAATTATGGTTCTTAGTATTATCAATGCTTTTTATGACTTAAGGTGTTTCATGAGCAATGCTTTTGTTGAATTACTTAGGTTTATTGATTCTGTAAAAAGTAGAAATGTACAACAGAAGCAATCTTAAAGAAAAGTTAAGTCTTAAAAGCATTGATAAACAAAAGCCTTTAATATAAACAAAAGTAAGGGTCTTCAAATCATTACCCATAAATGAAAATCTTAAAATCAGTGCCTCTAATCATAAATGTGTTGAGCATAAACAAATTTGCCCTTGCTTCTAACATATACTTATTGTTGTACATAAATAATTGGTAATAGTGGAAGACTTTTTTGGCAGCTTTCAGTGGTTAATTATAATCCGAATTGTACAATACTCAGTTGGTTTTACATTAATGATGTTTTATGTAAAGGATAAGAAACTTAACCAAGCCTAATGAAGTTCACCTAACTTAGCCTTACTCTCCTCTTCAAGGGGGGCTCCTTGGCGTGGTGAAGAGGCTCTTAGTCTGAGGAATTAGACCTGTCGGTCTTCTTCCTCAGACCGAACCTATTTACCCCCCATTCTCCCCTCCCCTATCCCATCCTCCCCTTTTTCCATTCCTCCTCCCCACCCCTCCCTTTTGCCCTTCCTCTTTTTGGCCTTTGGGATTTCTCCCACAGGCACGCTAGTTCCTAGGTAGGGGAAAGGACACCGGGGTCCATCCCATTCTGTTGAGGTTCTTGACGGTGGCGTAGTTTGCTGTGGAATCTGGATCGCCTGGGGATGTCCCGATCCCTCTCCGGTATCCCGGAGTAGCTTTGGGTGTATCTCTGGAAGCCACTTTTCGGATTCCGGGGGTGGTGGCCGAAGGAGGTATGCTTTGTGGTGGATATCTGGCCGCCCTCTCTCTTGTCCACCGAGGTAGCTCGGCAGATGTGAGGTTGCTATCCCGGATTGCTGGTTTACTGGCATGAAGGGTAGGGTATGGCACGGGTTCCATGCTGCATCTGCGCTACCAGTGGTGCTGAGGTCCTCTTGGGCGCGGAGGGAGATTTCCAGCCCTTTCATTCCTCCTGGGAACTATTCCTCCCTGCTCCCCCCTTTTTTTTATTCTTTTTTTCTTTTTATTTTCTTAAAAACAAAAAGCAAAGGAGTAACCTAACCATGGAGAACCCAATCCATGAACCCACTACCTCCGGGCCCCTTCTTGATACCGCACCCCATTCTGACCCTGCCTTGTGTTTAGACCACTCTTCGGACACTCCTGATGGCCCTGTACCTCTTGCTGGTGCTGTTTCCTCACCCGCTTCAGGTACCGGGGCTTCGACTGACTCCTTCGATTTGTCTGAACTCCGCTCTCCTTTGACTATGCTTCCGGCTTCTCCCTCTATGGTACGGCAATTTTCGAATCGCCCGCCCATTTCACGTCGGACCAACTCCGGTCCTACTCCTAAACGCCAACGTCAATCTCCTGATGATGCTCCTTCGTTACCTTCCCATTCTACTCGGAAAAGACCGACACGTCAAGCACTCCCTCTCCACGCTCAGTTTCGGACCACACAATGGACTAAATTCTTTACTTTAAGACCGACTTCTTCTTCTGCCTACCTTTCCGACCATAGTATTGGCAAAGCGCTCCTGCGTCATGTTGGTAGAGATATTTCATTTCATGCTTTCAAGAGCGGTAAGCGCATCGCCACTGTCCAGAATGCTACCCAAGCTCATGATCTTTCTCTCCTTTCGAATATCGATACTACTCCTATCACTATTGAAAAACATCTTTCTCTCAATTCTTGTAGTGGTACTGTCATTCTGCCCCATACCATAGTCCAACAGAATTTCCAGTCATGTGGCAATGACATTCTTGAACAGCTGGAACTCCAGGATCAGAGAAGAACAGTATAATGCACCTTTTACACTTCAAGAACTAGAGGCAACGCTCTCAGCTTGCCGATCATCGGCAGCTGGGCCTGACGACATTCATAGTATGTTGCAACATTTACATCGGTCAGCCCTTGTAGTCCTCTTACAACTCTTCAATCTTATTTGGGCACAAGGAGTTCTTCCCCAGCTGTGGAAATCTGCCATTGTTCTCCCTTTCCGCAAACCGGGTACTACAGGACATGATGCCTCCCACTATCGTCCCATCGCTCTTACTAGTGCAGTTTGCAAAGTGATGGAATGTCTCGTAAATCGACGTTTAATGTGGTATTTAGAGACACACAACAGTCTCTCCGCTAGTCAATATGGCTTTCGTAAGGGTCGTTCTACCATAGACCCCTTACTACGCTTGGATACGTATGTTCGTAATGCCTTTGCGAATAATCACTCAGTTATTGCCATATTTTTTGACCTTGAGAAGGCATATGACACAACTTGGAGGTATAATATTTTGGCCCAGGCCCATTCCTTAGGCCTCCGAGGCAATCTACCATCCTTCCTTAAGAACTTTTTAACTGACAGACATTCCCGTGTTCGAGTCAATAATGTTCTTTCCCCGGACTTCGTCCAAGCTGAAGGTGTCCCTCAGGGATGTGTTCTAAGCACAACACTTTTTCTCCTTGCTATAAATGATTTGGCCTCTGTTCTTCCACCCAATATTTGGTCATCACTCTATGTTGATGACTTCGCTATTGCTTGTGCAGGCGCTGACTGTCACCTTATTGCAGTTTCTCTCCAGCATGCGGTCGACCGTGTTTCCACTTGGGCCACCACGCATTGGTTTAAATTTTCAAGTACCAAAACTCACCAAATTACTTTCACTAGACGCTCTGTTATCTCCGATCATTCTTTGTATCTCTATGGCTCCCGTATCCCCGAACGTGATACAGTCAGGTTTCTAGGCCTTCTCTTTGACCGTCGGTTATCCTGGAAACCTCACATTACCTCTCTGAAGGCAACTTGTCACAGCCGGCTAAACCTTCTTAAAACCCTTGCTCATCTTTCCTGGGGAGCTGATCGTCGAACTCTGCTTCGCCTACATTCAGCCCTCGTTTTATCGAAACTCGATTATGGTGACCAGATTTATTCCGCGGCCTCTCCTGCTACTCTCTCTAGCCTTAACTCTATCCATCACCAAGGCTTACGTTTGTGCCTTGGTGCTTTTCGCTCTTCCCCTGTTGAGAGCCTCTATACAGAAACAAATGTTCCATCCTTGTCTGATCGCCGTGATGCCCATTGCCTTCGCTACTATGTACGCTCTCGTGATCTACACAATCCTTCCATTTATAGAATGGTCACCGATATTAGTAGACATTCTTTATTCGTTCGCCGCCCCTGTTTGCTCCGTCCCTTTTCTCTTCGCCTACATTCACTCTTGTCTTCCCTTCAGTTACCACCTTTATATGTTCATGTAGCATCTCACTTTTCCCTACCCCCCTGGGAAGTTCCAGCTGTTCGGGTCTGTTCTTTCTCACTCCCTTGCTCGAAAGCTCAACTGCCTACGGTGGCTTCCCGCTCTCTTTTTCTTGATCACTTCCACTCCCATTCTCATGCCACCGCTGTGTACACAGATGGCTCTAAGTCTTCAGACGGCGTCGGATTCGCAGCAGTGTTTCCGGACAGCGTTGTGCGGGGGCATTTACTATCTTCAGCTAGCATTTTTACTGCTGAACTGTATGCCATTCTTGCAGCACTTATTCGTATCGCATCTATGCCTGTGTCATCATTTGTGGTAGTCTCAGACTCCCTTAGTGCTCTACAGGCTATACGAAAATTTGATACATCTCACCCCCTAGTTCTCAGTATCCAACTTTGGCTATGCCGTATCTCTACGAATCATAAAGATATTATTTTTTGTTGGGTCCCTGGTCATGTCGACGTACAGGGCAATGAACAGGCAGACACTGCTGCGCGGTCAGCAGTACATGACCTACCAATTTCCTATAGAGGTGTTCCATTTCTGGACTATTTTGCTGCAATAGCTACCCACCTTCACGCCCGTTGGCAACAACGTTGGTCAACTCTACTTGGTAACAAACTTCATTCTATTAAACCGAGCATAGGTTACTGGCCGTCTTGTCATCAGTGCCGTGGTTGGGAGACCACTCTCTCCCGTCTTCGCATTGGCCACACTCGTCTTACTCACGGGTATCTTATGGAGAGGCACCCTGTACCTCTCTGTGAGCAGTGTCAAGTTCCAGTATCGATTAGCCACATTGTTAGACTGCCCTCTCTATCAACGAGCACGCAGAATTTACCTCCAACGCCGTCTTCGTTCTACTACTCTCTTTACCTTCCCTTCTTGCTGATGGACCCTCCTTTAATCCTGACTCTCTCATTGACTTCTTGACAACGACTGATTTACTCCACAAACTGATGATGATACCTTACGCACTCCCCTCAGCCCTTTCTAGCTCAGTCTCTTGCTGCCCTTTACCCTTTCACCATCCACTGCTCCGCTGTTATCCGTAACCTATTACTCATCCACCTCCCTTTTGCCACCTGATGCCCTCGCTTCCTTCCTGCCCTGCAGCGCTGTATAGCCCTTGTGGCTTAGCGCTTCTTTTTGATTATAATAATAATTAGCCTTACTCTGCCATAGGTCTTTTACATCAACTGTCTTAACTTACTGCTAATATCTATCAAAATAACGATTTTCCCAAGAAATAACTGTTTACAGGAGGGCAGCTCTTAACTGTACTTTGGTTTATGGCATTTTGCTGATGCAGCAGTTTTCAGTTATACCCACTTTGACCCTTGTGGGTTTAGCATTTAGTTATGATTATAATAACCATCTGTTATATCCATTCTTCATTTATTTAGACTTCCTACAATAAATATATTCACCACTGACTATCTGGAGTTTATCTGGAGAGAGTTCCGGGGGTCAACGCCCCCGCGGCCCGGTCTGTGACCAGGCCTCCTTAGGTCAGTGTCCCAGGATGCGACCCACACCAGTCGACTAACACCCAGGTACCCATTTTACTGATGGGGAACATAGACAACAGGTGGAAAGAAACACGTCCAATGTTTCTACTCTGGCTGGGAATCGAACCCAGGCCCTCACCGTGTGAAGCGAGAGCGTTAACCACCAGGCCACCAGAGCTAAGGATGAAAATATTTTATGGTATGTAGTGTGTACTGTGTGCATTTTTTAGACCTATATTGCTCACTTAATATATGAAAGTGTAAACATATCAGATATGCATTTGAAAGTGAAAAAGGATTGTTTCACTTTAGTGATTTTAGTTTACAGTAGTAGCAAGGTACCTAACCTACTGTATAAATGGGGCCCTTCTGTATTATGGTGTAAATAACGTGTACATTTATAAAATGTCTGATTTCGACTAAGGAGCAGTTTTTCAGTTATAAAAAATTCTTAAACTAGTTCCTATTATATTAATTTTTCGCTAAAGGAGACAAATGTTTTTGGACGTGCATTACCTCCTCTGGTCATTAAAGTTAAATTCTGATGTATGAGGATTATTAAGCACTAAACCCATAAGGGTCATAGTGCTGCAGATGACTCGGGAAATACTGTCACAATTTAAACAAGAACATTTTGGTGTCTCATTGCATGAACTGTAAGTGGGAGACTAGTCCCAAGCACAATCCACTGAATCTTACCAACAGAAAAGTCACTTATCTCTGAGTGGAAATATATTACAGGGATTCTTACTTGAGATGAGTGAAACTCTAGTGGTGATTACCAATAAAAGTGAATTTTAGCCACCCATTTAACACTTCAAATGTGTGAAATGAGTAAATTCAACATCAAATTTTAATTGCACTCAATTTACCTGTTAAATTTATGATTTTCTGCTGGCTTAATATACATGACCTGTTAAGTCTTAAATCATGCTCAATATGGTACAACACTTAAAATTCTAGGATTTAAAATAAAATGTTAAAAAATTACTGATGCTGTGTATTCAAAGATATGGTACATATAGGTGTCTGATATGTCAAAGATTATCAGTAAAATTGAGACTTGGATAAATGGTTCAGAAAACCAACAAGTTGATGAATGAGACTTGTACATCTTTACTGTGGAAACAGCTGGTGAAATGTTTCCACAAAGATACCCACGTGTTGCACTAGTGTGCGACTCATTAACATTGAGATGCCAAATACAGCATTTAGGTTTTTACATCATGTTTTCTTATTAAAAGACCTTGTCTTGGCAAATTAAACAAATACTATCATAATCCAAGCCAT
This sequence comes from Cherax quadricarinatus, assembly GCF_038502225.1. Classification (NCBI taxonomy): domain Eukaryota; kingdom Metazoa; phylum Arthropoda; class Malacostraca; order Decapoda; family Parastacidae; genus Cherax; species Cherax quadricarinatus. Next base: position 15,102,404 of record NC_091334.1, read on the forward strand.
TTCTATTATACGTATAAACTGATGTGATGGAATTTTTTTTTACCTAGAATGGTACAAGCAGATTTTCCATTAACTGGAATATGTGGTGCTTCATTTAAGCTAGTATACAGTTCAGAACCTGGACAAGTCTAAGATTTAGTGGCTGCTGATATCATACTACCTACTATATACAGTAGCAATAATAATAGTTGTCGAAAGTAACATCTGCATTGTTAATTATTTCTAAGCAGTGAATACAGCATGTTGTTCTTAGCATCTGACTTAGCACCACATGATAGTGGCTGTTGGGTAGATGATCTGAATACAAAACTTCAGCCCATGAACTGTAAAAATATATAAAAGATTATGCAATATATTCCTTATCAATATACATTTACTTGACTACTAAAAGTCTGACTTCACAAGAACCAAATACTAACACTTAATTCAGTTTATAAATATTTATAGGCATAAATACATTAAAAAAAAAGTGAAAGATTTTTATAGTACATCATAGAGAAGTTGTTTAAAGACAATAATACTGGTGTTAAAACATTAATACATAGCTTTATCATCCTTATAATTTGCATACTGTGCAGATTTATTTTTGTAAGTTACTGTACGTTATACTGTAGTTTCAATTATCATACTGAGGTACTGGTTTAAATATTAAATACACTGTATTTAGAAATAACATTAGTAATTATATTTGTACAATTAATTCCAATACATCCTAAGGCTTTTCCTTTTGACACTGAAAATGATTCTATTGGCTTAAAATCAGTGATCCCCTTTTCAATCAATATAATACAATGCTCATGAAAAATATCCTCAGACACTAATAATGGCAGGTTCTAATTGCTATCGGCTGTAGCTGGGATTCAAGCCCATGCCATACTTGCCTGATATTGCCAAACAATTGAAGCGTGGTTCTAAATACCCATAACCACCTTAATAAGGATTAATTACAGTTGTGGGCGAGTGGATACGGGTACTGCTTACTAGTTATATGACAGTGCCATGAAGATATGGCATGGGTTAAAATCCCAGTGAAATTTCTTTTTCAAAACATTAGCCTTTAACAAATTCAATTTTTTTTTAAGAGCTGAAATCTGAAAGTTTCATTTACTTTCTCTCTCGAGATTTCTTGATGCTGGTGAAGAGTATACTAAATGATTCAAGTAAATGTACCTGCTCTCACCCTCTCTGAAATGAGTCTGATTACCTCCTATTCTTCAGGGGCTACATGATCTCTATTGATTTAGCTCTCACCATTAGGAATAATAATCACTTTAAATACTGTGCCGTACTTAATTTTAGACAGTTTAGTACTTACCTTGATTATGATAAGAATAAATGACTTTTGGATTATTATGACGAATTAAATTTTCTGAATTTTAGAGAAGTGCTAATAATAGTTTTCAAAAGAATGGTATATATCTTATTTCCACTAAATCAACCATTTTATGTTATGCTCAAACAAAGTAAATTCAAATCTGTATTATTCTGGTGATACTACATATATCTGTAACTGGTTCTCTTGGCGATGCCAATCAATTTGCTCAAAATATATTGAAGACTGGCTCTAGTTGATGAAATCAGAAAAAAAATGCCATACTACTATATTGTTGTTTCTACTATAAGTAAACCCTCAATTTACTGGACAAATAGGTGGTGAGGGATGATTGGTAATGGTGCTTATGGTGGATTGAGATGAGATTGTTTTGCCATGATTGTAACAGTAACAGACAATTCTGTAACTGATGTACCTTGTCCAATGTTTCTAAAGTGTCATGTAGAGGTTAGGTAAATCAAAAGTTCACTATCATGAATCCATTGATAGTATTGTTGGTGGCAAATGTTAACTTGCCACTATATAAGCTAAGTAGTTACTGTACTGATATTCTGATGATTAAGGCAGTTCATCAAACACACCTTAAAGGTAGTAAGTTGTCAATAGAAAAACTTAATCACTTATGAGCACCAAATATGAAATACATAGTATAAAAATAATTACAAAATATACAGCAAATATTCACCAAGTTGTGTCGGTGACTCAGGAACAAGGCACTTAGGAGCACCTCCATGCTGTCCAAAAACTGGTTCCCACACAGGAGAGTTAGCAGACTGTGCTAGGAAGAATGACTAAGCCATACAAAAGCCATAAATAATATTCAAATTTATAAGAGCCAAATGGAAATACTGGTGTGTCTGCTACACATTTGATTTTATGTACAATCCTAAAAAGTAATTAAACTACTGTAATAAGAAATATATATAATAAAGCATGTTTGACTTAATCTCTTTATTAAGAAATTAAGAGTTATGCAGTCAAAATTAAAATAAAGGGCTTTAAATTTTGATGACACACTAGTCCTGTAACTATTACATTTTAGCTTCAGAAATCTGTTATTGCTAAAATATTAAATATAACCAAAACCTATGTATGCAGTACTAAACTTGTGAAATACTAAACTCAATATTTGAATTTTTAGTTTTGTAAATTCTTTAAAACTTTAGTATACATATGAGATATATACATATGTTTATACATTTCTCTTAATTTAAAAGCAATAAAACTGATAATAATCCTAATGTTTGTGTACAGCACTGAATGTATATTCTGAATGTGCATACTGAATTTCTACTTCTATAAAATTTAAAAAAAAAAAAAAAAATTAAGCAGCCTTTGCATCCACCTCAATTTCTCGAATGTTCAAATGCTCACAATCTTTCTTCTCCAGCAAAGCAGCCTCCAGCTTTGTCAGATCTAGGATGCTGCTGCCACCTTAAGTTTAGACATCATTAAGAATTGCAAATAGGCACTCTGTAGGGGACGGTGGCGAGCCAGATGAAGAAGTGCCTCTTCCATGCTGAACCACTGTCTCCGCCGACCTATGAGAGCAAAGATGTAAATATTTTTAGCCTTTTAAATGTCCAAAACAATATTCATAAAATATATTACGGTTTCATATTTATTTAACACACTGGTTGTCTCCCACTGAGGTAGGTTGCTCCAATAAATCTGAAAAATGCTTCACTGTCTGGAATTGGACCTATTTCCAAGTCAATGAATTGAGTCTGAATGCCTTCCATGCCCTAGGCACTGTATGACCCCTATGGGTTTAGTGCTCCCTTTCCCCCCACAAATGGAATAATAATCTGCTGCAAGAAGTATGCTGACATTAGTTAAGATGACCCCTCTAAACTGCAAACATCTCCACCCCTCCAGAGTGCTGGCACTATACTTCCACCTCCAGGACTAGTCCGCTAACCGGTATTCCTGAATCTTCTCAAATGTTACCTTGCTCACACTCCAATAACATGTCAAATCATAAAAACCACTTGCCTACTCTCCTATCTAATCCACACATAAACCTTTTGGATTTTCAAGCCTTAATACTCCTTTACCCCCTCTCTCCAACCATTCCTATCAATCTTTTTTCATTGCATTAGTATTTGAATATGTACTAATGTTTACATAAATATAAGGTTTACACATACCATACCCTTCATAAAACCTGTTCCTCTGCAATCCTACTCTGTTTTCCCATAATTATTTCACTAATAAGTCTACCATACACTTTACCTGGTATCTTCAACAAGCTTATTTCCCTGTAGTTGTTACATTTTTTTTTATCCCCTTTTCCCTTATACAACAGAACTATGCATGCTTTCTGCCAACCCTAAAGTACTCCCTCCCCCCCCATCCTTTCATTTATTTTCAATAATCTCTCAACAATTTGCAACAATGGTGATCTAAGATGGTCCACAATAATTTACTTTGTCAAACCACATTAGGCCTACTAGCCATTTTCTGCCCCCTCCCACCCCACTGTTGTGTCTGAGAGACTGCACTTTCACCTATGTATTGGCCACAAGTCTCATTCATGGGATTATAATCATGGGGGAATGCTAAACCAACAGGGAGTATACAGTGCCTGTGAGAGAGGGAAGGTATTCAGGCTCAATTCAGGGAACTGGAGCACATACCCAGTGGTGGCTCATCAAAAAATAGAATGGGGGGGAGGGAGACTGCATGACTGAAAGCCTCATAGACCAACATAATAAACGTTATTTATTTATTTATTATTTGGGCGTGATACATAGTTGTACAAAAGAAATACAGTGGTTGAGTGTACATGCCAAAAGCCCCTTGTATGCAGAGCATACATAAGCGTTCACATATACGCACCTGTAGGGGTCGTCACAGTCCTGCTGGTGGAGACATAGCTAGCTGAGGTGATGATACAACTATTTGAAATTCTGTTTTGCTATTGAAATCTTGTATGCTGAATCAATTTGAGCTGCAATGTTCGCTTTACCCAGCATTGACAAATCAATAATGTTATTTATATGCTTGGTTGACTGCTCATGTTTCATTACTTTTTGTGGTAAATGCCTCGAGTCAGTTGTGCCACTTTTTGTCCATGAAGTCTCCACCAAACAGTAAGCATGGAAAACAGAATAAAACATTCTTTTCGTCACGGCCACAAAGCCATTCATTTTTCTGGTAAATACACGCTAAACTGGCGTGTATATTCTTTGCTCCTGCTTGTACTTTTTTTGCAGAATGGATGAAACTGGTGTATGTTATCCTTTGTCTTTTATCTTTACTTTCACTTATAATCAACTGCGAAAAGTTAATACTTTGTAAATGTTTAACTCAGTTTACTCTAGTTTCCACTGCCATCATTTATCAAATGGTAATTGAATTTAATGCTATTGAAAAGAATTTAAATTGCCGCCAACACCAATACCAGCCATGCGTTATAATGCACATGCTCACAACGTAAATGGACTGATTGCAACTGGGTGTGTGCTGCATCGAATGCAGCTCCTTGCTGCCAAATGTAACGCAAGTATGTAATACATATACTACCGCATCAAACTTCTATTTTTAATAATTTTTTATCTCGTTTAAAAAAAAAAAATTTGCTTATAAATACATTAAAAACAACATACAACAGATTTTTCCTATAATATATTTGTCAGTTGCAAATTATTTTAGCGTAAGGTTGATGAAGTCGCATGTCTAGCAGTGAGCATCTGGGGGGACTGCAGCTCTTACGGTCGAGCCGCCACTACACAGACCCAATTCCCTAGATCAAGAGCCCCACACCAGCATCAAGGTACCCTCCCTTGAGGGGTCTCATTCACGGGAACCTCATGTAAAAATGCCCAGCAATGGTCTACGAAGATTGCCAATTTGAAATGTCAGTTCACCATATCTTAACAGAGTGCTTTGCCTATCAACAGGCATACAGAATTCACTTCTGACTTCACCTCTCCAACACATTGCTAGCCTTCCTGGAAGACACACCTGTGATACACACTTTTAAACAAACATACTGTACCAATTTTGATTTTGTTTTACCTTTTGCATTCTCCATTAACCCTTGCCCCCACACACTCGTATCTGGCTCTTCCTCACTCCTAAATGGTGATATACCTCCCTACCCAATGCAAGAAATCACTGCCTCTCTTTAAATCAACATTCAGCAACTCAAAATGTTCCATCCATCTTCCCAGTACCTCCACCGCATCTAATGGCTCCTCTGTCTAGTTTTTAACTGTTAAATAGATCTGTTATGTAAGCTTTTGCCAACTTATTGATCTCTAAAACTTCGTTTTCAGCAAAATTTGACAAAACTTCTTCCACTCTCTCCTTTTACACTCCCTCACCACTCTTAACCTTATATCTCCCCTCAAGGGAGGTTCCTTGATGCTGGCGAGGAGCTCTTGATCTAAGGAATTGGATCTGTGCTCCATTATTATTATAATCAAAAAAGAAGCGCTAAGCCACAAGGACTATACAGCATCTGTGCTCCAGTTCCCTGAATTGAGCCTCAATACCTTCCATCCCCCCCATGTGCTGTATAACCCTACGGGTTTAGCGCTTCCCTGTGATTAAAATAATAAAATAATCTTAACCTTATACTGTATATTCATTTACTTGTGCTAACACTGACAACTTTTAACATGAAAATGCTTTACAGTTCAAAAAATTGATTGGAGCTGTATGACCCTTGTAGGTTTAGCGCTTCTTGATTAAAAAAAAAATGTAGTGTGCTTATACTTAAGTTATTTATTATTCGTATCTAAATAAGTATATATTTCTGCCCAGCTTTGAAGTTATATTTTAAATATACCCACTCTTAGAAAACAATCTTTAGTTCGTCTTTGGCTCACCAAGTCTCGCTTCTGGAAAATCTGCATGTTCCTCAGTCACTATGAAGATGTACACTGCTGTCCGATGCTTCTTGAGTCCCGAATGATGAAAGGACTGCCAAGAAAATGTTTAAATAAGTAATAATTCTGATTATACTGTAAAATGTTACTTAAATATTATTCTAAACTTCTGCTCTGTACTGCAATACTATTCCGTAATATTTATGATCAAGCAAGTATGCCGTGAGGCCGGTGAAGGGCTCTTGATCCAAGTTGGTGCAGCTACCATACTTTTCCTTTGATTGAGCCTGATAACCCAGGTGCAGTAATACTCGACTCCCACAATCATATACGTGAGCACGTACATAACTGGCTAGTTACTAGCCAGTTACGTGTATTATCACATCTTCCCCTCAAAGGTTATTTGATGCCAGCGAGGGGTTCTTGATCCAAGAAATTAGACCTGACCTCCCATCGTTGGATTGACTCCCATTCCCACAGATGCCGTATGACATTTACAGGTTTAGCACTCTCCCTGAATTTATTACTGTAATAATGTAACCCAGCCTAATTTTTAAATAGAGTAACCCTCAAACTAAAACAAAAAAAATAATAATGGGGTCTGCCACGGAGTAGATAAAAATGTTTCGAGGAAAAATATTTGCTATATGATGGGATAAAAAAAAATGTAAGGTACCTAAAAATTTAAATATAATCCAAAATCAATGTAAAAATATTAAAAGTAGGAAATAGGGTAATTTATCATATATTCACTATAACTGGTAACTACATCAGAATAACGAATAGATTTAGTATTTTCTTATGATTATTGCTTAATAATAATTAATATATTCCTGGGGAAGCACTAAATCCGTAGAGGTCACATGGTTCTTGGAAAATGGGAAACTAATCATGTTTAATTCAAGGAAGTGGAGGTCATCTCCCGATCCTTAGAACAAGAGCCCTCCACCGGGATCACTGCAAACCCCCTGGAAAGAAACAATAATAAAAACAATGTACATCATGTGATGTCACACCTGGATTGTTTCAATGACAAAAATTGCAAAAATTGCGACGGTGAAACTTTTATTTTTTTTTTTTTGCCTAGTTTCATGACTTGGTTTATCTGTCAAAGCATCCCCTCAAGGGAGGTTCCTTGATGCTGGTGAGGGGCTCTTGATCATAGGAATTGGACCTGTGTTCATATTCCTTGAATCGAGTCTGAATACCTTCCATTTCCCCAGGTGCTGTATGACCCTGATGGGTTTAGTGCGCCTCATGAATAAGAATAATAATAACTGTCAAAGCATGTATTATATTCGAACAAGGACTGAAAGATAAGATCAGAAGCTGCCCCTTGGGATTAACTTACTATTTTTTTTTTTTTTTTTGTAAATGACATTTAGCTGTTGGAAAGAGAAAACTAAGGTAGTTATACAGTAGAATATAGAAAATAGTTTGTAGCACGACTAAAGCTGTGAACGAAAGAAAGACTAATTCTGAATGGTTGACGTCAAGGGGCCCTAAGGCACAACAGAACTGCTATAATTTTTGTTGTAGCGTGGAACCATATCATTATAACCGCCTCCAAATCTAGCATAGGATGACAATTATTTTACATATTGTACCAACACGCTCTTGTTGCATTTTCTCAACCTTCAAAATCTTTATCTTACTTAAGGAATTGCTTTCACTATCCACCTTCGTGTCTCCCTTTAATACTATCCTGTAGATTGCGGTGTCGAATGACCCACACAGGTTTAGCACCTTTTTGTGTACAATATATCCAGGAATTATTATAACTGCCATAGGTGACAGCACTTACCTCAAAGAGTCCAAGATAACGAGCTATGTGTCCCTGGATCCCAGCCTCCTCCCAGGCCTCACGCCTGGCTGCTGTGACTGTGTCCTCTCCTGGCTCTAAGCCTCCACCCGGTACCAGCCATACGCAGGGGTCTTTTTTGCTCGACACCAACATCACCTGTAATGAGATTCTTTAGTACTCTAGCCATTACAAATTACTGTACAGACCACAGAGACTCTGGTCTAAGCCTAATGACCAGGGTTTATCAGGTGTGTATGTGGGGGGGGGGGGGGGGAAGAGAGCCACTTGGGCTGAGCCTCAAACTCGAAGGTCACCTCAAATGTAAACCATTCAATTCTGTCTGGCATTTGTTGAATTTTGAATTTTATTGGCATTCCTAGCAGATCAAAATGTGTCACATCTGAAAAGCTAAAATTTAAAACTTGAAAATGTTCTACGGATGAATGCTGGGTAAGGTCATTAGTCAACATGTTACAAGTGAGGAACCCCATTATAGAGACTGGTGACCAGTTCTGAGGATTATACTGCCCTCCGCAGCCCAGTATGAGGCCAAAATTCCATGATGACTACCTGGTCAACCAGGCTGTTGCTGCTAGTAGTTCGCAGTGAACGCAAAATTAATATTACCCATGGAGGATGAAAATGTGGGGTACGGGGTATGGTAAGGCGAGATCATCAGATTTATCACAACTTTGGCGAGAGGTTAATAACACCCTAGGTTACCAATTCACACCATGATATTACTCATATTGCACTAATTCCAAGTAGGAGTCAAAAGTATCACGTGTTTGCCTCCAGCGAGTTAAATTTGTCCGGTGACAATTATAATTTTTGGAAATCAAGTTTTACAGATTAAGAGCCATTATTCCATCACAGCTCATTTCAAAGCTCAGCCCATCTACAGTATACTACCAAGATCCTTCCAGGTTACCACCCTCTAGTTAGTCATTACCTAGTTACCTGTTTTATGCTATGTGAACAGGGGCAGCACGTGTACGGAGACTTCCCCACACATTCTGATGAGCCTTGAATACAAACTCTTGATCTTTAAGATATGAGCCAACTCTAACCACTGCGTTACTGGTGTTGTCCTATACAAATGTCACGTTTATTCGCCTAGTTGTAATTTCTTGGTAGAATTACCGACAATATGTTAGGTAAAAGGGCACACGTACAACTAATGACATTTTATTGCGGCAACGTTAGCTGGACACGAGTCCTTTGCCTAACATACTCGCCTAGTTATGTTTACAGGGATATACAGTAGTCATAGCTCTGGGCCCTCCTCTTAACTAGTATCAACTGGTTTAATAACTTCTGGCCTCTAGGGTTTGATTATAGAGAACTGTATCTACCTTGAAACTGCTTATAGTATTCACATCGGCCACCTATTTAGCTCATGTCACTTGCTATCCTAAGATGAAAAAGTATTTCCTGATGTCCTTATAACTCATTTGCGCCTTGAGTTACCATCTGTATCCCCCTGGCTCCCTCGCTTCTCAAGCATCATGTCCCTATCCACTCTATATTCTGTAATTACGGGAAGAGCTAAAGTTGTGTTATTCTCCTGAGCATATTTTGTCATGATCATGTATCCCTTCAGTCTCTCTTTCTTCCAGTGGGGCTATATCGAGTCCTTAGCTTCTATAGTTCCACATCTTAATTACTTCACAAACGGTACTAACGGTACAAACGGAGATAAAACACCTCAATTATTGGGAGCGCTTGAGGTTCCTAAACCTGTATTCCCTGGAACGCAGGAGGGAGAGATACATGATTATATACACCTGGAAAATCCTAGAGGGACTAGTACCGAACTTGCACACGAAAATCACTCATTACGAAAGCAAAAGACTTGGCAGACGATGCACCATCCCCCCAATGAAAAGCAGGGGTGTCACTAGCACGTTAAGAGACCATACAATAAGTGTCAGGGGCCCGAGACTGTTCAACTGCCTCCCAGCACACATAAGGGGGATTACCAACAGACCCCTGGCAGTCTTCAAGCTGGCACTGGACAAGCACCTAAAGTCAGTTCCGGATCAGCCGGGCTGTGGCTCGTACGTTGGTTTGCGTGCAGCCAGCAGCAACAGCCTGGTTGATCAGGCTCTGATCCACCAGGAGGCCTGGTCACAGACCGGGCCGCGGGGGCGTTGACCCCCGGAACTCTCTCCAGGTAAACTCCAGGTACTCACCGAGTTATGTTGGCGGGGGTCGAGTCTGGGTTCTATGCCCCTTCTTAAACAGTCACACTATTCCTGGCTTCGTAGGCGTATCATACTTACTCTTACAAATCTGTGAGGGGGAAAAGGGAGAAGGGAGGGGACGACCTTGTGTCAAGTGTGTGCGACCACTTGTACTAGTTGTATATTTAGACTAGTGTCAGGTGCATGCCTCCCTCTCTCTCCCTGCCCTATGCAGCCAGAAAAAAAAGCGCGCACATACTGGTAAGTGGAAAGAAATGGATGAAGTAGTGACGTCAAGTCCATGAACAGTTTCAAGGATAGATACGATAGGACGAAAGTGGCCAGAAATAAAGTGGGTCCAGGAGCTGAGACTCAAGCCCTACAAACAAGTAGATAGTAGTACACACTGAATGGAAAGGCAATACACGAGATGGGTAATAGTGTCAAGAAGCGAAACGAAAAATCTGTCACTCTGACTATGGAGTCCTACAGCAGAGGTAAGCCCGTGGCCCCTCGAGAGAGTGACCTCCCCTCCATTCCCGTGAATCGAATTTAATTGTCTCCTATTCCCCAAGGCGCTGTACGACCCCTATGGGTTTTGCGTTTCCTCGTGAAGTTTTGAGACTCTCTGACCCCACCCGTGGTATGGTTTGTTTGCAATCGTGTCATTACGATTTCGTGAGTAACGTTACAGAGGCCTGCGAGTGCGCCATCAGATACTCCACCTTCACGTTTCCTGAGTCTTGTCGCACCTCCGCCAAAATGCCGGTACCACTGATCAGTTGAAGAATACACGAGGAACACTGCAGTAGGCCTATTGGTTTATGCTAGGCAGGCTCAACTCACCCAACCACACCTACTCATATGCCTCTCCGTCATATATGTCGTGTCGAATAGGTAAATATTGCAAGCGAAAAAGGCAAGCGAAAATTTGTGTGCTATAATTTCGCAAAAATAATTCCGAACCTAACGAAAAAAATATATTTTATTGTGTTTGTTTATTATTAAATTACTGTAAACTTATCTAAAATATATTTAGCTGGATTAGGCTAAATTAAATTGCACTTGTTATAATAAGGTTAGTTTTCTAAGGTTCTCTTGGTACAAAATTATTAATTTTTACATTATCAATGAAAAAATGTATCTTTAAACGTATAAGAGAAAATTTTAGACAGGACATATATAAAACCACCGAAAGTTCTCACCCTAATGACGAAAACCGCCGAAAGTTCTCGCCCTAATGACGCTACCTGATCGTTAGTTCCACCAATTTACAACTCAATTGCCAAACCAGTGTTTCCCTATACCTTTCCTAAATCTGTGTGTTCAACTTTAATCCTCTGCTGCGAATCTTGTCTTAGTTAAATACTTTCAGCACGTTATTCATATAACTTTTCTTTTTTTTCCCCTTCGTTCACTTCAGTCATATTTCTTCTAATTCTAAGCTTTTCCAGAGTGTAAATTCAGTGTCTACAGCTTATCTTCGTAGGAATGGTTTCTGAAACAGAGGATCAACTTCATTCTCTGTATATTTCCAGCGCATTTAGGAAAATTACAGGCGTCAAGTTATTTTCCCTGATAAATAAACCACATGACTTAAAACACGAAACAAAATACTATAAATATGAAAAGCAGAGATCACTGTTCAAAAAGAAATGTTGAGCCAAGGATGTGATAAGATAAGATTTCGTTCGGATTTTTAACCCCGGAGGGTTAGCCACCCAGGATAACCCAAGAAAGTCAGTGTGTCATCGAGGATTGTCTAACTTATTTCCATTGGGGTCCTTAATCTTGTCCCCCAGGATGCGACCCACACCAGTCGACTAACACCCAGGTACCTATTTGGTGCTAGGTGACAACAGGTGTAAGGAAACGTGTCGAAATGTTTCCACCCTCCGGGAATCGAACCCGGGCCCTCCGTGTGTGAAGCGGGAGCTTTAGCCACCAGGCCACCTTCGTCTCCGTGTTCCAAAATTACTATACTTGGACATTTACGTCATACAGCCATGAAAAAGTGACAGCTGAAGTGCTGACGGCCCCGTTCAGGGCAGGAGAAATATCAGAGCTGGAACAAATACAGAGATCGTTTACTGCTCACACTGAGCCAGTAAAGCACCTAAACTACTGGGAACGCCTGCAAGTCTTGAACATGTACTCATTGGAGCGGAGGAGAGAGAGGTACATGATAATATATACCTGGAAAGTACTCGAGGGCTTGGTCCCAAATCTGCACACTGCCATAACAACATGCTGGATTGAGAGATATGGGAGGAAGTGTAAAATAAACCCAGTGAGAAGCAGGGGTGCGGTGGGGACAATAAGGGAACACTGTATCAACATCCGGGGTCCCAGACTTTTCAACATCTTACCAGAAGGTATCAGAAACACTGCTGGAACAAGTGTTGAAGCCTTCAAGAGGAAACTAGACAAGCATCTTCACCAGGTGCCAGATCAACCAGGCTGTGATGGATATGTGGGGCAGCGGGCCTCCAGCAGCAACAGCCTGGTTGACCAGGCGAGCACTAGACGAGTCTGGCCCATGGCCGGGCTCAGAGAGTAGATATACTCTCGAAATTCTTCAAAGGTATAAGGTAAGCAATATCTTGACTTGCATCGTTAGTTGTGTAACACTAAGTATCCTCAGTGTACTTGCTGTTGGAAAATATCAACTAAAACATAACCGCCGATGTTATGTTTTTAAAAATTACTCCAAAGGAACGCCGAAATAGTGAACTCGGTTAGTGTAGGACATTAGTTGGATACACAAATAGTGAACTTCAGTGAAAATGCACTCTGTATACTCATATATGTGTACTGTATATATGTATTTTGCCATCAGGAAACGGTTGGCTGAAATATAATCTATATAAACAAAGATATGAAGCCACACTACCTGATACGGCTAACCACTACCTGGGACCGCGACTTGAAATCACTGCCATTATTATTATTATAATCAAGGGGAAGCGCTAAACCCGGAGGATTATACAGCGCCTGGGGGGATGTGGAAGGCATTCAGGCTTAATTCGGGGAACTGGAGCACAGATCCAATTCCCTAAATCAAGAGCCCCTCACCAACATCAAGGAACCTTCTTTGAGGGGGAAATCACTGCCAGTAGGCTTGGTGTGAGTGTTCGGATGTAGCAGCGTTGTTGGAAGGCTACACAGATGTAGACAACACACATAATTCAGACGACTTCATTCTATACAAAAGCCGACAGGCGAGGAAGCTTAACCTGCTCAAGAAGAGAGATAAACCACAACATGCCAGATTTAACCTTTCCAGTGTACTGAAACTTGTAAGAAATAAATGTGGCTGGATGCAACAACAATAAAACATACAGTTTCTCATTTTCGCATTTAATTAACAAGGTTATGTCCTACTTAATGAAACAGTACTGATCTCCTTAGCAGTGATATAGCAGGTATAATAACGGATCAACCTCCTTTACCTGCTTGCGCAAATAAGGCCATTGTCATCGTCCTTGGATTTAATTTATACTAGATCCTATGATACTAGAACAAAATTAGTCAATCAAGAATCCCAAGAGACTCGGAAAAGTTGTCTTGGAATACTGAATTTGAGAAACAAGACAAATATCCTCAGGGAATATCGCAACCTTAGATTATCAAATAATCTGCCTATACGTAGATGTTGTGTCAGAAATATGGACAATCTATTTCCACAGAGGACCGTTTGTGGGATATCTGCAGAAATACACCTAACAAGAGTTTGTAAAGATAAGCTCTCAAAAGGCGAGTCTGTACAGAAAAAATGTTGAAACTGCAGGCAACAGATGCGAGTTTGGCACCCTAAGTGTGGGAGGCGCTCTCTCAGTTTAGTTTAAAATATTATGCACCCTATACCCAACCTGTGGGTGGTAGTCAAAAAGATTACAGAGGTACATAATGGGTCCAGGGACTGGGCTGCAGGCCAAGCAAAACTGCAACAGCAGCAGCAGAGGTCTACCACAGCCAGGGAGCTGCCAGCTGTGGCTAGTATCTCTGGCAGTGTATCTGATGGTAAGCGGCCTACCCTGGGATGGCAACCGTCACGTGTAATTGATGGCTCCACTTAAGTTCCTGATGGGCAAGGCCAATCGGGGAGCTACGATGATTTGGAAGTAAATACTGTCATTGTTTGTTGCACTTAAAGCAAAATAGCTTCTAGAAGTGCTTGAATGTCAAAAAAGACCACTGACAAATTTAGTCGGAAAATAATATAACCAAATGGAAAATTGAGAAACAGGAACTGGAGAATAATCGGAATACAAGAATAAAGCCAGAGAGTCTAGTTTCGTTGTAAACCAGTGAATTTTCTCAAATTTCTTGACGTGCTTGACCAGATATGCGTAACATATTAGTGCTACGTAATCTAATATGGGCCTGACGTACACGGTGTAGTGTCGTGAATGACTTCTTACTTAGATGTCGAAAAGTTATTCTTAGATTTGCCAGACGCGCGTTTGCTGGGATAATTATTTGGTTGATGTGCACACTCAGGTGATATGCTCGGTATAATACCGCAATATCCTCTGTGAGTGAGGTTTGCTTCGGTTTGAGTAAAATGTGCTTCGGTTGGTGTGCGATCCCAGAAAGATATTCTAGATATTCTATAACCCCAACCCCCTCTACCTCAGCCCACACAAAAGGAGTATTACAGCGTGCGACACAAGGTTGCAATAGTGCCAGTTATAAAAATAACCGGAAGTTATAACTCAACTCTCTCAAGAGGTTCATCCCCGCGCTGGAGATCAACAGTTTTAAGAGGACGAAGAGTTTTATGCACACACACTTAAAATGTTTTGATACTGGAGAGAAAATAGTATAAAAAAACGGTACGATGGCAAAAGAGACTAATGCAGCACAATAAGATCATTTAACGAATACAGTAGTGTGCATATTAATTGGGACAGTGTTGTAATAAGACATTTATTTGGAAAATTAATGTTTATTTGAAAAATACACGACAATGATATGACAGATAATTGATTTAATAAGAGATATGACTACCCATTGCTTTTATAAGCACTGCTACACGCTTTGGTATAGAATCAACCAATTTTGAACATTTTGGCAAGTTCTTCATCGTGGTACCAGGTATTAATAACAGCTACAGTTAAACAGTCCTGTTTCGCGATCCTGCGTTTGATTTTTGCCCCTAGATTCTCAGTTGGGTTGAGGTCAGGAGAGTTTCCAGGCCAATTTACAACACTTAACCCACTCTTTTCGAATAACACCAGCATTTTTCTGGAAGTGTGGCATGGAGAAAGATCCTGCTGGAAAATGTCTTCTCCATCAGGAAAGTCTCTGTTCACAATGGGAAACAAAGGAGCTGCCAGGATTGCCTTGTATTTGTCACTGTCCATCGGTCAAGTCATCTAGGGTCTAAAGAGGTAAAACTACCCCATAACATCATTTTAGGTGGGTGTTATGGCGCATGTCGAATGTGTCCAAACCAAAGAGTTCGTCTTTCCTCCGTTTCACTACCACTGATCTGTACCCATGTGCTTCAAAATGTGCAACATCTGAAAACATAACTTTTCTCCATTCATCGGTCGTCCATCCCTTATGATCGAGTGCCCACCGAAGTCATTTTTTCTTCCTAGCAACAGTCAATAATTGTTTCTTTACCAGATTTTTGGCAGTCCTGCCAACTTCAAGAACCCAAATCTATAGATCTATGCTGGTTTTCTTGGGATCCTTCATATTATTTCTTACCATAACCATGCCATCGTGAGGTGTTGTCTTGCATTTTCTTCTACTTCCTCGACGTAGTACTACACAGTCATCAGTGTCGTCAGCTCTCTTGAGAATCCAACAGTTGACTCTGATACTTCCTAGGTGTAACAGCCATCGTGAATTTCAGCAGTAATCATGAACTGAAGGGGAGAATTTGGCGAAACCACATTCACTCACGGAGCACGCTTGCAGAAATAGCCTTACAGAACAACATCTGTTGTCGCACTGACGAGAGTCGAAGGGTAACACCACAGCTGGACGGCTGCCAGAAGTCGGTAGCAAACTCTTTTGAAAAGAACCCAAACTACATTAATAAATCCGGAGACTAAGATTTATCTTATATATCTTAGTCTCCTCTCTCAAATAATTTGCACATTACTGTACATTTCGCCCACACAGCGGGCGATATATACAGTAATGTGCAAATTATTACTGACGACGTTTCGCATATTCTGTGAGCTTTATTAAGTTACTAACAGATCAAGTAGTGACTTGATAAGGCTCACTGAGTATGCGAAATGTCGATAATCATAATATACATCACTGGTGTGTCTTTTGCCAAGCCTTGATACTGATGGGCTTTTGATCCAGGAAATTAAAGCTATCATTCTTTTCCTAAAATATAACCTGATAACCTAACATTCTCCAGGTGCTGAATGGACCCTACAGGTTTGGCGCTTCATGAAAATAATTAGAGCCATGTGCTTGAGGTGCACCCAGTCAAATACTATGACAATACAATTCGAATCAATTGTGTGAGAAAATACGTGTATAAGGTAGGTAGATAAGAGGAATGAAATGGATGAGGAAGTGTAGGCAAATTAAACGCACAATTAAGAGGGGTGACGAGCGGAAACTCGAGTCCCCCCGCACACAACTAGGTGAGTGCACACGCATGGCAGGAAGACCCAAACAGGCTGTGTGTACCTTCCTCACGACCTTCCTGAAGGAGCGAAGGGCAGCCAGTTTTTGTGGACCCCAGCGAGGCAGGACAGGACTAACTTGGTGGACCATGATACCTTCCCAGGTTCTCATATGATACCCACTGCTACCACGCCCATACTACCTTACCACACCCTTCATCCAAGCCAATACCGCCCCTATCCTCTATCACACCCACATCGTTCATAGCGTAAACTCAATCACAGCTCCCACACTGTCAATCCACACCCACACCGCCCACAAACCAAGCCCACGCCACCACACCCTTCCTGAAAATGTCTCACACAAGCCACCTTCATTTTCCTTGCAAAATAAAACCATTTATTTATCCAAGAACGGTTCTACAAACGTCAAATAAACATCACAATTTTTGCACCATATAAACAAACTTCACCGAACTGGATCTCCACCGTAATTCCGGGAACACATTCGTACAAGTCTTATTGACTCAGGTCATGTAAACAGCAACTATTTATGTGAGGAACATTTAAGGATATCCCCCACAGGGTAGGTATCCATACCTGCCCTGTGAGGGATACCCTGAGGAATTCCTCACATTGGTTAGAATTTCACAACGACAGTGAACCTGATTAGGTCAGTCTCCACCTCACGAGATTTTAATTACAAGACAGTATTCATTCCCCAAGATTTTCATGGATCCGTCGATTTGTGTTCTTTAGTTTGTATTCACTTTTTTGTACTAAGCGATTTGTGTTCGCATATTTGTGTTTACAATTTGTACTTGCCGATTTATGTAACCAAATTTGTGCTCGTCGATTTTTATTAGTCTATTCTGCGTGTGGAGTCTCGGCTGTGTTAGCAATGTTAGGTTAGGGAAGCCTATCTGTTTTCTCTATATAACCTCGTCACGTGAAAACGGCTCCGAGTCCATCAAATCAATTTTCCAGTGAAATACAAAAAACACGAGTTTTGTGTATAATTTGTAAATATCTTATACTTGTGTCAGTGCTTGTAAGAGGAAAATATCCATTATCGAAGAATAAGGCAAAATGAAAACTTTAATCAATAGTTTATTTAGCCACTAATCATCACACTGACCAGGAAAAATATGCTGCATTACTTACACTGTG
>NC_091334.1:15125339-15147695 GCF_038502225.1 Cherax quadricarinatus
TACAATGTCAATATTCTCGTGGATATAATGAGCTCAGTGGTAAAACAATAGTAACCCCACAGGAAGATGAATACTATCTAGAAACCGCCTCGTAAAGAACATACAACAAAATTTACAACAGGTATATACTACACTTCACGTTGATACAAACTAAAAATTCTTTACGAGTATATATCAGAGCACAGGCTAGAGCGACTTACTGGCGCCTAGCAAGAAAATAACATTACCAGCGAAGAATAATATATTTTAAAAAAGGTTCTCACTCACACACACACACACACACACACACACACACACACAGGAATCGACAAGGTGGACAGACAGGGTGTTCCAGAGATGGGACACAGCAACAAGGGGTCACAGATGGAAGTTGAAGACTCAGATGAATCACAGGGATGTTAGGAAGTATTCTTTTTCAGTCACAGAGTTGTCAGGAAGTGGAATAGTCTGGGAAGTGATGTAGTGGAGGCAGGATCCATACATAGTTTTAAGAAGAGGTATGATAAAGCTTATGGAGCGGGAAGAGTGACCGAGTAGCGGCCAGTGAAGAGGCGGGGCCAGGAGCTGTGACCCGCTCCCTGCAACCACAATTAGGTGAGTACGCGCACACACACGAGAGGGCAACCTTGATAAGATAAGAGAGAGGGGGACAAGGCGCAGAGCTATCATGATCTTTTGGTAAAATAGAAAGCAAGCGAGACGAGTAAATTTTTTTTTTTTTATAGAATGTGAAGAGAAGAGAAGATCAGTGCAAATTCTGCTTACAAAAACAGTAAAAAATAAACTCGATTTTGAGATGGAAATCAAACCAGATGTGATCTCACAATTTTGACTCGGTCTATATAAAAAAAAATTAGAGGAGGAATGAAAGGGAGAATGAGAGAGATGATAGGTGGAGGAGGCAGCAGAGGAATGGAACAGTGAATAAACTATCTCAGAACAGATGAAGAAATAGGAAGGGGATGGGGGGAATTAAGTCCGGAAAATGTCCAAACCCCCCACAGAAATTAAATTGGAACACTGAATGCCCAGAAACCACTAAGAGTTAGAAGAATCAAATGTGAAGGAGTAGGAGAGGAAAACCCAAATACAGTAGCTCTTACAGAGACAAAACCTCTCAGGAATACTAAGTCAGCATTCTCAGAAGGGTACCAAATAGCAAGAACAGAAAATGTGTCGGCAAATTTAGGTAAAAGGGGAAATATCCCCACCATGACGAAAAATATGATGGCTTCTTAGACAAGTATCTTGCGGGAAGTGCGACACTTTTCCCAAAGAAGAGACTTCTATCCCTGTGCACTAATCACTCAAACCTCACCACCACGTTAAGACAACCCAGCGTCGGGGAAAGAGATAGAACTAAACTCTCATTATATATACACTGATATACAGTGTACCTAAATATCAAGAGACCAGTTATCTTTAATTTTTAAATGCGGTGTAAAACACAGCAGTGATACCTTGGTGATTACTTAAACGGTGATACTTACCACAGGTAATCCGGCGTTATGTTAATCATACAACAGGTCATTATGTGACAGCATGTGTTCCCTTTACCTGACGATCATAACACGACCATCTCTATTAAGGTATACATTTATATATGCATACATACATATCCGCACATACGTAATATAAGAAGTTGCTGTTGAACTTATGCAGTCTGGTGAACAAAATCACTTAAAAATCAATATAATCAACACTTCTTCACTGAAGAGTGGTAGGTTCTCATAATACTTAATCTTGTTAGTTCTCTTGTAGCTATGAAAACTATCCTGTGTTATGAATGTCTTAGCTAGTTCTTGTTCTAACATCCTGTGTTACGAGTGTCTTAGCTAGTTCTTGTTTTAACATCCTGTGTTACGAGTGTCTTAGCTAGTTCTTGTTCTAACATCCTGTGTTACGAGTGTCTTAGCTAGTTCTTGTTTTAACATCCTGTGTTATGAGTGTCTTAGCTAGTTCTTGTTCTAACATCCGTGTTATGAGTGTCTTAGCTAGTTCTTGTTCTAACATCCTGTGTTATGAGTGTCTTAGCTAGTTCTTGTTCTAACATCCGTGTTATGAGTGTCTTAGCTAGTTCTTGTTTTAACATCCTGTGTTATGAATGTCTTAGCTAGTTCTTGTTATAACATCCTGTGTTACGAGTGTCTTAGCTAGTTCTTGTTCTAACATCCTGTGTTATGAGTGTCTTAGCTAGTTCTTGTTTTAACATCCTGTGTTATGAATGTCTTAGCTAGTTCTTGTTCTAACATCCTGTGTTACGAGTGTCTTAGCTAGTTCTTGTTTTAACATCCTGTGTTATGAGTGTCTTAGCTAGTTCTTGTTCTAACATCCTGTGTTATGAGTGTCTTAGCTAGTTCTTGTTCTAACATCCTGTGTTATGAATGTCTTAGCTAGTTCTTGTTCTAACATCCTGTGATATGAATGTCTTAGCTAGTTCTTGTTCTAACATCCTGTGTTACGAGTGTCTTGGCTAGAGTTTTTGTTCTATCAATCTGTGTTATTAATGTCACCCACCAGGAAACCCTCATGTCCCTACAATCATCAACCTCCCCCCCCCTTATCTCCCTACAATCATCAACCTCCCCTCCCCACGACCTACATCACAAACCTTTTAAAAACGCCTCCCCTACCTCCCTATTCCTCCCAGGCACCCTAGAAAGGTAATTAGAGCATGACTTCAGACCCAAGGTAATAGAGAGAGAAAGAGAGACGAAGATGTATTTTTACGTACATTACCATTTTTATCATTGGGTTATTAAATCCACAATAACCCACACAAGCCAGATAGTATATGACTTGATAACCCACATATGCCAGGTAGTATGGCTTATTTCCAGTGCGGAACTCGGATAGACATGTGCATAACGGTAAACTAAATCCCAGGAACCTATTTACTACTAGGTGAACAGGGGCAGCAGGTCTCGCCCCGCCTGGGAATCAAGCCTATGTTCCTTGTATTGTGATCCGAACGCCCTGAGGTTAAGCATCCGAACTCCCAAGACCATGGACTGACCTTTCTTAACTAAACAAACACTCTTATAAAGTCTATATGCTGTACATTATTAGTACTGTTGTTGTGAAGGTCAGTACGTGTTAATCCCAATATATATTTTAACTATTTCTTCACCTGTTCATCCTTTCTTACTTATCTCCCCCTCCCCTATCTTCTTTTCCCTTCCCTATCTTCCTCCGCCACCCCTATCTTCCTTCCCCTTCCCTACCTTCCTCCGCCACCCCTATCTTCCTTCCCCTTCCCCATCTTCCTCCGCCACCCCTATCTTCCTTCCCCTTCCCTATCTTCCTCCCCCATGTACCTCTCGGCCTCGCAGGCCCCTAAATAGCATGGTCAGCATCTTCTCTCAGCTATACAGAGGAAGCAGAGAACTGTAATGAGTAAAATTGGAACAGACGATGGTGAAGCTTGCCAAGAACGGTAGACGAAGGGGAGAGGAAGAAAGATGGTGTGTGAGATGGAGAGGAAGAAAGTGTGAGAAACTACTAAAGGCAACACACAAGTTGGGGGGAGAGGGGGAGAGAGAGAGAGGGGGAGAGAGAGAGAGAGAGAGAGAGAGAGAGAGAGAGAGAGAGAGAGAGAGAGAGAGAGAGAGAGAGAGAGAGAGAGAGAGAGAGAGAGAGAGAGAGAGAGAGAGAGAGAGAGAGAGAGCACCTAGCTACCTGGAGGTTATTCCGGGGATCAACGCCCCCGCGGCCCGGTCCACGACCAGGCCTCCCGATGGATCAGGGCCTGATCAACTAGGCTGTTACTGCTGGCCGCACGCAGTCCGACGTACGAGCCACAGCCCGGCTGATCCGGCACTGACTTTAGGTATCTGTCCAGCTCTCTCTTGAAGGCAGCCAGGGGTTTATTGGCAATTCCCCTAATGCTTGATGGGAGGCTGTTGAACAGTTTTGGGCCCCGGACACTTATGGTGTTTTCTCTTAGTGTACCAATGGCGCCCCTACTTTTTATTGGCGGCATTTTGCATCGCCTGCCCAGTCTTTTACTTTCGTAGGGAGTGATTTCTGTGTGCAGATTTGGGACCATTCCTTCCAAGATTTTCCAAGTGTAGATTATGATATATCTCTCCCTCCTGCGTTCCAACGAGTACAAGTCAAGTGCTTCCAAGCGTTCCCAGTAGTTAAGGTGCTTGACAGAACTTATACGTGCAGTAAAGGATCTCTGTACACTCTCTAGATCTGCGATTTCACCTGCTTTGTATGGAGATGTTAATGTACAGCAGTATTCCAGCCTAGAGAGAACAAGTGATTTGAAAAGGATCATCATGGGCTTGGCATCTCTCGTTTTGAAAGTTCTCATTATCCATCCTATCATTTTCTTTGCACGTGCGATCGTGGCACTGTTGTGATCCTTGAAAGTGAGATCCTCAGACATTACTACTCCCAGGTCCCTTACATTATTTTTCCGCTCTATTGTATGGCCGGAGTCAGTAGTATACTCTGTTCTAGTTATTATCTCCTCCAGTTTTCCATAACGGAGTAGTTGGAATTTGTCCTCATTGAACATCATATTGTTTACCGTTGCCCACTGGAAAACTTTGTTTATATCTTCTTGGAGGTTAACCGCGTCCTCAGCAGATGACAGCCTCATGCAGATCCTAGTATCATCCGCAAAGGATGATACGGTGCTGTGGTGTATATCTCTGTTTATGTCTGATATGAGGATAAGGAATAAGATGGGGGCGAGTACTGTGCCTTGTGGAACAGAGCTCTTCACTATGGCAGCCTCCGATTTAACTCTGTTGACCACTACTCTTTGTGTTCGATTTGTTAGGAAGTTGAAGATCCATCTCCCCACTTTCCCAGTTATTCCTTTAGCACGTATTTTATGGGCTATTACGCCATGATCGCATTTGTCAAATGCTTTTGCAAAGTCTGTGTATATTACATCTGCATTCTGATTTTCTTCCAGTGCATCCAAGGCCATGTCATAGTGATCCAGTAGTTGTGAGAGGCAGGAGCGACCTGCCCTGAACCCATGTTGCCCTGGATTGTGCAGATTTTGGGAATCCAGGTGATTTGCAATCCTGCTTCTTAGCACTCTTTCAAAGATTTTTATGATGTGGGACGTCAGAGCTATTGGTCTATAGTTCTTAGCTAATGCTTTGCTGCCACCTTTATGGAGCGGGGCTATATCCGTTGTTTTAAGTGACTGTGGAATTTCACCCATGTCCAAGCTCCTCCTCCATAGTGTACTTAGGGCACGCGAGAGGGGTTTCTTGCAGTTCTTAATGAAAACAGAGTTCCACGAGTCTGGGCCCGGGGCTGAGTGCATGGGCATGTTGTCAATGGCTTTTTTTAAGGTAAGAAACAAGAAACTGTAAGGCGAGACGTTTATCACAGCCTCACTCAGGGAGAGGAATCACACTAAAGATGCAGTAACATCTGCCATGGTAATACCTCTCCCACATACGTATATTATCAATAAAGTAGAAACACATTTAAACAAGAGTCAAAATAGGAAGCAATGCTGCCTTACAAAACCTCTCCTCGGAGTATTTGAAAGTGACATTTTTGAACACTGTGTTCATTAATATAGGATGAAATAATCTGGATATTTCAACTATGATTTATTTTTGTCGTTTTGAAGACAAATATTTTTAGACATTAATAATAAATAACCAGGAAAATGTAGATTTCGGCACTAATAAAAAAAATAGCGAAGGGAGAAGAGGAGGACGAGGGAGAAGAGGAGGACGAGGGAGAAGAGGAGGACGAGGGAGAAGAGGTGGACGAAGGAGAAGAGGACGAAGGAGAAGAGGTGGACGAAGGAGAAGAGGTGGACGAAGGAGAAGAGGACGAAGGAGAAGAGGTGGACGAAGGAGAAGAGGTGGACGAAGGAGAAGAGGAGGACGAGGAAGAAGTGGATGAGGGAGAAGAGGAGGACGAGGGAGAAGAGGTGGAATAGGGAGAAGAGGACGAAGAGGAGGTGGACGAAGGAGAAGAGGAGGACGAGGGAGAAGAGGAGGACGAGGGAGAAGAGGAGGACGAGGGAGAAGAGGAGGACGAGGGAGAAGAGGAGGACGAGGGAGAAGAGGACGAGGGAGAAGAGGTGGACGAAGGAGAAGAGGACGAAGGAGAAGAGGTGGACGAAGGAGAAGAGGACGAAGGAGAAGAGGTGGACGAAGGAGAAGAGGTGGACGAAGGAGAAGAGGACGAAGGAGAAGAGGAGGACGAGGAACAAGTGGACGAGGGAGAAGAGGAGGACGAGGGAGAAGAGGTGGAATAGGGAGAAGAGGACGAAAAGGAGGTGGATGAAGGAGAAGAGGAGGACGAGGGAGAAGAGGAGGACGAGGGAGAAGAGGAGGACGAGGGAGAAGAGGAGGACGAGGGAGAAGAGGAGGACGAGGGAGAAGAGGAGGACGAGAGAGAAGAGGTGGATGAGGGAGAAGAGGTGGATGAGGGAGAAGAGGTGGATGAGGGAGAAGAGGTGGACGAGGGAGAAGAGGTGGACGAGTTAAGTAAGTTTACAGTAAGACGTAGACAAGGGGGGAGGGAGGGAGGCACGGGGAGGGAAGAGGATGGGTGTTCTGCCAAGGTGACCTCCCCCCCCCCCACAAGGTCGAGCAGGGTAACTGAGGTCGAGCGAACACCTTTCCTTCCTTGGAACAAAACTAATTACCTCCCAGTGTCTACGTACTGCATGACCTGCGGCTTTAACGTTCCACATTAATGTAGTACCATAACAATTCCAGGTTAGTTAAGCACACAGGAAATACAGATCATATTAATTTTTGTTCCTTCCTTCTGTTCAAAACTCCAGTCAAGTTGCTATAGTTGTGTAGGCTGGCAGAGTGCTGATAGTAACAACGTGGTTAATCAGTCAAGCCTCACGCAGAACTCCCAGGGTACAGGGGCTTTCAAATTTGCCACAGGTAGATCACAGGTATCCTGGGTCACACAGAGACATCGTACACACCGGTGGAGGATTCACAACAACTGTAAATTAACCTAAGTACTAATACGCTCACAAAGGTTAAGTTAGGGTATAGCCTGGAGTGTTTTTTCCAGGAATTTCTGAGGCTGTCAGTGTGCTGGGAAGTTTTCCAGAGGTCTATGAAATTTGCCAGCATGCTAAGAAGGTTGTCAGCAGGATTGGTTGAGGGAAGCTGCGTATATTTATCCATAAATATGCAAGTTAACGACGGCTGTGAGGCGTCTGGCAACGAGGCGGCCCTAAAAAAAATGAGCAACGTCGAAATCAGAACGTTTATCACTTGTGGGGCGAGACGGGACATATAGAAGGAACAAAGACGAGCGGGGAGAGAAACAGCTTGAGAAAAGGGCGATAAAGTGCAGAATGTCACAGTAACTGGAGGATTACTGCGGAAGGCTAACGAAATGTATGAGAACAATATCACAGGGAGAAACCCTGGCAAACACTCAAGTACGTGTAGGGGAAAACCCTGGCACGTGATCATATAGCTTGCTGCTACCCTAGTATATATGACAGTTACATAGTGGAAACAAAAGTTAGCTGTGTTTCCCCTTCATATTTTATAGCATAGTATGTGTGTCAGCCTGAGCTGGGAGACTTCAGCAGTGTCAGCCTGAGCTGGGAGACTTCAGCAGTGTCAGCCTGAGCTGGGAGACTTCAGCAGTGTCAGCCTGAGCTGGGAGACTTCAGCAGTGTCAGCCTGAGCTGGGAGACTTCAGCAGTGTCAGCCTGAGCTGGGAGACTTCAGCAGTGTCAGCCTGAGCTGGGAGACTTCAGCAGTGTCAGCCTGAGCTGGGAGACTTCAGCAGTGTCAGCCTGAGCTGGGAGACTTCAGCAGTGTCAGCCTGAGCTGGGAGACTTCAGCAGTGTCAGCCTGAGCTGGGAGACTTCAGCAGTGTCAGCCTGAGCTGGGAGACTTCAGCAGTGTCAGCCTGAGCTGGGAGACTTCAGCAGTGTCAGCCTGAGCTGGGAGACTTCAGCAGTGTCAGCCTGAGCTGGGAGACTTCAGCAGTGTCAGCCTGAGCTGGGAGACTTCAGCAGTGTCAGCCTGAGCTGGGAGACTTCAGCAGTGTCAGCCTGAGCTGGGAGACTTCAGCAGTGTCAGCCTGAGCTGGGAGACTTCAGCAGTGTCAGCCTGAGCTGGGAGACTTCAGCAGTGTCAGCCTGAGCTGGGAGACTTCAGCAGTGTCAGCCTGAGCTGGGAGACTTCAGCAGTGTCAGCCTGAGCTGGGAGACTTCAGCAGTGTCAGCCTGAGCTGGGAGACTTCAGCAGTGTCAGCCTGAGCTGGGAGACTTCAGCAGTGTCAGCCTGAGCTGGGAGACTTCAGCAGTGTCAGCCTGAGCTGGGAGACTTCAGCAGTGTCAGCCTGAGCTGGGAGACTTCAGCAGTGTCAGCCTGAGCTGGGAGACTTCAGCAGTGCCAGCCTGAGCTGGGAGACTTCAGCAGTGCCAGCCTGAGCTGGGAGACTTCAGCAGTGCCAGCCTGAGCTGGGAGACTTCAGCAGTGCCAGCCTGAGCTGGGAGACTTCAGCAGTGCCAGCCTGAGCTGGGAGACTTCAGCAGTGCCAGCCTGAGCTGGGAGACTTCAGCAGTGCCAGCCTGAGCTGGGAGACTTCAGCAGTGTCAACCTGAGCTGGGAGACTTCAGCAGTGTCAACCTGAGCTGGGAGACTTCAGCAGTGTCAACCTGAGTTGGGAGACTTCAGCAGTGTCAGCCTGAGCTGGGAGACTTCAGCAGTGTCAACCTGAGTTGGGAGACTTCAGCAGTGTCAGCCTGAGTTGGGAGACTTCAGCAGTGTCAGCCTGAGTTGGGAGACTTCAGCAGTGTCAACCTGAGCTGGGAGACTTCAGCAGTGTCAACCTGAGTTGGGAGACTTCAGCAGTGTCAACCTGAGTTGGGAGACTTCAGCAGTGTCAACCTGAGTTGGGAGACTTCAGCAGTGTCAACCTGAGTTGGGAGACTTCAGCAGTGTCAACCTACTCTCACATATGCCACTGTGGGTTCAGAAGCAACGGCAACTTTAAAAGGTTTCTTTCCAGCTGAAATGGAGTCACCATTACTTGGAAACTTCCATCTGTCAGGATGACCCATACCCTTTTACTCTCTCCACACACACACACACACACACACACACACACACACACACACACACACACACACACACACACACACACACACACACAACTGCAATGGATCAAAGAATACCTGACAGGAAGACAACGAGTCATGGTACGTGATGAGGTATCACAGCGGGCGCCTGTGACGAGCGGGGTCCCACAGAGGTCGGTCCTAGGACCAGTGCTATTTTTGATATATGTGAATGACATGATGGAAGGGATAGACTCAGAAGTGTCCCTGTTCGTAGATGATGTGAAGTTAATGAGGAGACTTAAATCGGATGAGGATCAGACAGGACTACAGAGACCTGGACAGGCTGAACACCTGGTCCAGCAACTGGCTTCTCGAATTCAACCCCGCCAAATGCAAAGTCATGAAGATTGGAGAAGGACAAAGAAGATTGCAGACAGAGTGTAGGCTAGGTGGCCAAAGACTGCAAACCTCACTCAAGGAGAAAGATCTTGGGGTGAGCATAACACCGAATGCGTCTCCGGAAGCACACATCAACCAGATAACTGCTGCAGCATTTGTGAGCCTAGCAAACCTGAGAATAGCGTTCCGTTACATTAGTAAGGAATCGTTCAAGATTTTGTACACTGTACGTGAGGCCCATACTGGAGTATGCAGTAACAGTTTGAAACCCACATCTGGTCAAACACGTCAAAAAATTAAATTGCAAAGGTTTGCAACAAGGTTAGTTCCGGAGCTCAGGGGAATGTCCTACGAAGAAAGGTTGAGGGAAATCGGCCTGACGACGCTGGAGGACAGGAGGGTCAGGGGAGACACGGTAACGACATACAAAATACTGCGTGGAATAGATAAGGTGGACAGAGACAGATGTTCCAGTGAGGACACAGAAACAAGGGGTAACAACTGGAAGTTGAAGACTCAGACGAGTCAAAGGGATGTTAGGAAGTACTTTTTCAGTCATAGAATTGTCAGGAAGTGGAATAGGCTAGCAAGTGACGTAGTGGAGGCAGGAAACATACATAGCTTTAAGACGAGGTATGACAAAGCTCAGGGAACAGAGAGAGGACCTAGCAGCGATCAGTGAAGAGGCGGGGCCAGGAGCTGAGTCTCGACCCCTGCAACCACAATTAGGCGAGTACACACGTCTGTCGACAATTGCCTTTAACAACTAGTAACTACTACTACACACACAAGGGAACGGAAGTCATAACATTAGAGCAAGAATGGAATTAAAATCAATTATAAAATTATATACCTGTACTTATAAGTACGATGTACATACAGTACAGTATAAAATTATTGCTGCAAGTAACTCCTGGAAATCAGTCTGAACATCACGAAACCCAAACACATCACTGGTGCTAAGCAACACTAATAAATCTAGGCTGACAGGATAGAGTTGTGGAAAGGAGGGATGAAGTGGTGTGGATGGATGGAAGAGAAATAGGGTAAAGGAAGCATAGATGAGAAGGGTGCGAGGAGGCGGGGAAGGGAAGGGATTAAAGACAGGAGATGAGGAAGAGTAAGACGAAGGAACAGAAGGGTGGGGATTGTCGGAATGAGAGGGAGGCTGGGAAAACTGACCTTTTAGGTCTTAGAGAAGACACCTGCCACGCAGTGTATTGTTGAACACGAATCTTCAAAGCGATGACGTACCACAACAAGCTTTAACGGAACAACGTATCGTTCTGTGTGAAGCTTTATCAAGTCACGAACTTCATAACTATTAGAGGGAAACGTTGCCCCAGTAAAGCTCGACACAGTACGAAACAAAATCTCAATGTAATTCATTCCGCGACATATGTTATTCCTGTCGCGCAGCACGCACTTCAGATACAAAAAAACTGGTGCAAAAGCTGCAAAACATGAAGTCAAACGATGAGTTTACGAGTACTTGATTAACATGTCGTCGTGTCAAGTGTCAAGCAAGGAGACACCGCTGATGCATACCTTGTCATGTCACCCATCACTTCTTCATTAAGAAAGGGGACTGCTCTCTGCTCAGAACCAACCCAGTGAAGGGCCTCAACATTCTTGTTTAGTTAAGCAACAACAGTAGCCAGCCACAGCAACCCCCCAAAAATCACAACACTCGCCACATCCATAACCAGTATAACCACAGCCACAACACCCTAACAACCACAACCCTCAACAGTCACAACACCCTCTCTAACAACCACCACACCCTCAACAACAAGTCACAACACCCTCTCTAACAACCACCACACCCTCAACAACAGTCACAACACCCTCTCTAACAACCACCACACCCTCAACAACAGTCACAACCCTATAACAACCACACCCTCAATAACCACAACGCCCACTATAACCACAACAATTACAATAACCAAAACACAATACCAACACCTCAGAGGATCACGTCTGGAGTCAGTCAGATGAAAGGTTCTCAGTTAAACATCCGGGATCATCTCTCAGGTGGGAAAAATATTTTGAAACTAAAGTCTTCAATAAAAAGTACAGAATTATTGTTATTATTATTATTATTATTATTATTATACACAATGGGAAGCGCTAAGCCCGTAGGGGTTATATTTATTACAGGGTAACGAGAGGCAATCAGGTTAGATTCAAGGAGAGGATAGATCCAATTCCTGAGATCAAGAACCCTTATCAGCATCAGGTCGCACCCTTGAAGGGATGAAGAAATGGAAAATTTTAACCCATGCTTGAACTGTCAAGCATTGGATAGTCCAGGAACTACCAGGGGTATACCAAGAATAGTAGAAGTAGTAGCAGTAATAGCAATAGTAAATTAATCAGCAGTATTAGCAGTAGCAGCAGCAGTAGTAGTAGTTTAAACTGCTACCTCTATTTATATTTTCCAACATCGTATGATTATTTTTGACCACTATTTATGGCTGGAGGGAGTGGAGGGTGGGGAGAGAGCTTTCTGCTTTGCTATCCTCACCATAGCTACACAGGATTAGCAATACCTTGACGTGGTGTCAGTCCTTAACACATACCCTCGATATCGACTACGATCTGTTTATCGCACTTACAACATCTTACAGTACCTAACCCCGTCAACTAC
The DNA here is from genome assembly GCF_038502225.1 of Cherax quadricarinatus. Lineage (NCBI taxonomy): Eukaryota > Metazoa > Arthropoda > Malacostraca > Decapoda > Parastacidae > Cherax > Cherax quadricarinatus. The sequence goes on from NC_091334.1 coordinate 15,137,441, forward strand.
CTCAATACCCAAGCCTACTGCCTATCTCTTGTGTACAAGCCTTAACCCTGGCTTCTACAACGCAACTCAACACTTCTGAAGCTTACTACCCTAGTTCCTACGTGCCTCAGGTGTACAGAATTCGCCGTATTCATAGGTCTTCATTGTTTACCAAGTCGCAATAATCCCTCAATCCGGATTATCCGCTAGGCGAACGCTCAGGAAATTCACTGTGGGATCGAGCGTAAACAAAGAATATAAAGGCAATATAAACGGCATGTACCGTGAAGACACCAAATGAGATGTTATGCGTCACTGACGTGTTACTAATAAAGTTTGAAAATAACACATACACACATTTATATATATATATATATATATATATATATATATATATATATATATATATATATATATATATATATATATATATATATATATATATATATATATGTCGTGCCGAATACGTAAAACTGGTCAATTAGCCAGAACTCATTTAAAATAAAGTCCTTTCTGAAATTTTCTCTTGTACATTTAAAGATATATTTTTTCATTAATGCTAATGAAAAAAATTTTAATTTTGCGCCAAAAGAATCTTAGAAAACTTACCTAACCTTATTATAACAAGCGCAATTTATTTTAGCCTAACCCAACTAATTATATTTTAGATTTGTTTACAATAATTTAATACGAAACGAACACAGTGAAATATATTTTTCTCGTTAGGTTCAGAATGATTTTGGCGAAATTATTGCATACACAAATTTTCGCTTGTTTTATACGGCAAGATGAGCGTTGCTATTTAAGCCAAGATCGCAAGTTTTGCCTATTCTGCACGACATATATATATATATATATATATATATATATATATATATATATATATATATATATATATATATATATATATATATATATATATATATAATTATACACACACACCTGTACAATTAGTTCGTTCCACTTCCTTGCCATCATGGGTATGTAAAAATACTTCCTGAATCTCCTGTTTCTCTCAGTTTGCAAATATAGGAATCATAAAGACTGATCCCTGATATCTTCGCATCCTAGTTTTGTCGGGGTTATCCGAGCCTTTTGAGCCCCCATATGGTGAGTTTCCACCCCCCCTCCCTCACGAAAATTTACCTCTGTAGCCCCTATAGGCTATATGATTTTTTGATACCTTATACGTCATGATCATATCTGTCCAGTTCTTCTCTTCTTCAGAGTCATAAGGTTCAATTCTATCAAGTGATTAGGTGACATGTTGGGCGTGATTTTTACTCCTGGATATTTTTCATAAGTTGAGGACCGTAGCTTCTCCAAAGTTTGTACTGTCTCTGGACTTTCCTCTCCATTTCCCAAATTGTATAACTTTGCATTTACCTAAACTGAACTCCAATAGCCACTTGTCTGGCCACCCCCGCAACCCAAATACTTCTTGAAGACGTCTCCATCCTGTGCGTATTCTCCCAATACTTTTGCATCCACACACACACACAACCTTTTAATTTCCTCTGGCAGATCATTTATACGTATAGAAAAAAAGCAGTGGACCTGGTAGTGATCCTTGGAGAACCTCGCTGTTACCCTCGGTCATCCCGACACTTCCTTCCATACTATCGCTCTGCTTCGGAGATCCGTCAGGTGTTGACCAGCTTGCGTTAATCACCCAGTATTTATTGACTAGTCAAACAGGTTTTAGCGATAAAAAAAAATACATTTCCGTTCTGTGGTTGCTACAAGGCCTTGTGGTAATTCCTTGCCTATCTCTTCATTACCTCTGGGGCAGGTAGCTTCTTGTTGGACTCTGGCTGATGAGTGATGGAGAATATGAAATTCGACCTGCAATTCCTAGCATTTTTTTTATTTGCCCCTCCAGGGACCACCTCTCTTTTCTCATTACCTGAAATTTATTAAACTCTGGGGACGATTCAGAAAACCATGAGGGACAGTGTGGATATCTCTATCTATCTATCTATCTATCTATCTATCTCTATCTCTATCTCTCTCTCTCTCTCTCTCTCTCTCTCTCTCTCTCTCTCTCTCTCTCTCCGTCTCTGTGGTTTGGTTTGTCTCCATCAAGCTACTGGAGACAACCTCTCAGGTCTCTTGACCACTGATTATCTTCTCCCAAAACCCAGACATCTTCCTTAACACAATGACGATTTGATACTCGCTACTGCGATGCCCAGAAATGTTTCGGGAACTGCTCGAACACAGAGAACCTTAAAAACAAACAAAAGTCCTGACCTTTCTCTCCCACCTCCGGGTCTTCGCTCTAAGGCCTCCTTCTGGACCCAGAATCATTTTCGTAATGTCTTCGGCGGCTACTAAATTACCTGTGTACTCTTGGCTTCAGTCAGTCAATAAATTTCGTTCCGTACACAATGCAGTCAGACACACATTGTCCATATAAACGACACATTCCAAGCCATCAACCTAGCAAGGTTGAAAACTGGGTATAACATCCCTATATCAGCTCACCCATATGCCTTACGTTGGAAATGGGCATCTTCATTGGTGAAACGTTTCGCCTACACAGTAGGCTTCTTCAGTGATATACACAGGCAGCAGGTGTAGTAGCTAAGTAAAGATGATGCAATCAATCAACCTAAGAGAAAATGTTGTCAAGTGTTTACAATGCAACATCATGTGACAGATTTTCCCAATCATCAGAGTGCACCTCAACCTCATTTTCAACTTCAATGTTCTGTCACGTTCACTCTACCTGCCCTCCCCCCCCCCTCCAGAGCTCTCCTTCCTTTCTGTCCGTCTGTCGTCCACTCTACCTGCCCCCTCCTCCAGAACTCTCCTTCCTTCCTTCCTTCCTTCCCTCCCTTTGTCTGTCGTTCACTCTACCTGCCCCCTCCTCCAGAGCTCTCCCTCCCTTTCTACCTGTCGTTCACTCTACCTGCCCCCTCCTCCAGAGCTCTCCCTCCCTTTCTGCCTGTCGTTCACTCTACCTGCCCCCTCCTCCAGAGCTCTCCCTCCCTCTCTGCCTGTCGTTCACTCTACCTGCCCCCTCCTCCCCCTCCAGAGCTCTCCCTCCTTCTCTGCTTGTCGTTCACTCTACCTGCCCCCTCCTCCCCCTCCAGAGTTCTCCCTCCCTCTCTGCCTGTCGTTTACACTACCTGCCCCCTCCTCCAGAGCTCTCCCTCCCTCTCTGCCTGTCGTTCACTCTACCTGCCCCCTCCTCCCCCTCCAGAGCTCTCTCTCCTTCTTTGCCTGTCGTTCACTCTACCTGCCCCCTCCTCCCTCTCCAGAGCTCTCTCTCCTTCTCTGCCTGTCGTTTACACTACCTGCCCCCTCCTCCAGAGCTCTCCCTCCCTCTCTGCCTGTCGTTCACTCTACCTGCCCCCTCCTCCAGAGCTCTCCCTCCCTCTCTGCCTGTCGTTCACTCTACCTGCCCCCTCCTCCAGAGCTCTCCCTCCCTCTCTGCCTGTCGTTCACTCTACCTGCCCCCTCCTCCAGAGCTCTCCCTCCCTCTCTGCCTGTCGTTCACTCTACCTGCCCCCTCCTCCAGAGCTCTCCCTCCCTCTCTGCCTGTCGTTCACTCTACCTGCCCCCTCCTCCAGAGCTCTCCCTCCCTCTCTGCCTGTCGTTCACTCTACCTGCCCCCTCCTCCAGAGCTCTCCCTCCCTCTCTACCTGTCGTTCACTCTACCTGCCCCCTCCTCCAGAGCTCTCCCTCCCTCTCTACCTGTCGTTCACTCTACCTGCCCCCTCCTCCAGAGCTCTCTCTCCTTCTCTGCCTGTCGTTTACACTACCTGCCCCCTCCTCCAGAGCTCTTCCTCTCTGCCTGTCGTTCACTCTACCTGCCCCCTCCTCCAGAGCTCTCCCTCCCTCTCTGCCTGTCGTTCACTCTACCTGCCCCCTCCTCCAGAGCTCTCCCTCCCTCTCTACCTGTCGTTCACTCTACCTGCCCCCTCCTCCAGAGCTCTCCCTCCCTCTCTGCCTGTCGTTCACTCTACCTGCCCCCTCCTCCAGAGCTCTCCCTCCCTCTCTGCCTGTCGTTCACTCTACCTGCCCCCTCCTCCAGAGCTCTCCCTCCCTCTCTGCCTGTCGTTCACTCTACCTGCCCCCTCCTCCAGAGCTCTCCCTCCCTCTCTGCCTGTCGTTCACTCTACCTGCCCCCTCCTCCAGAGCTCTCCCTCCCTCTCTACCTGTCGTTCACTCTACCTGCCCCCTCCTCCAGAGCTCTCCCTCCCTCTCTACCTGTCGTTCACTCTACCTGCCCCCTCCTCCAGAGCTCTCTCTCCTTCTCTGCCTGTCGTTTACACTACCTGCCCCCTCCTCCAGAGCTCTTCCTCTCTGCCTGTCGTTCACTCTACCTGCCCCCTCCTCCAGAGCTCTCCCTCCCTCTCTGCCTGTCGTTCACTCTACCTGCCCCCTCCTCCAGAGCTCTCCCTCCCTCTCTGCCTGTCGTTCACTCTACCTGCCCCCTCCTCCAGAGCTCTCCCTCCCTCCTCTGCCTTTGATCACGATTCTCGCTATGGCTTCCTGAAGCTCATTTACCGCTCTCTCTCGTGTTCTCTCTCACTCTTGTGTTCATTCTCAACACTACACACACTTTCAAGAGTAGGTATGATCAGGAACTGGAGGCCAGGAATCTGTAGAGCTTGTCAAAGGGAGGAAAAAAGCAGGGTCAGGAGCTACAGCTTGGCCTCTGCAGACACACAAAGGTAAACTTAAATAAAGTGTAATGAATATCAGCGAAAGGTCTAAATCCATATGGAGGATGTGGAGGTGGAGGGTATGTGGAGGTATGTGGAGGTGGAGGGTATGTGGAGGTGGAGGGTATGTGGAGGTGGAGGGTATGTGGAGGTGGAGGGTATGTGGAGGTGGAGGGTATGTGGAGGTGGAGGGTATGTGGAGGTGGAGGGTATGTGGAGGTGGAGGGTATGTGGAGGTATGTGGAGGTGGAGGGTATGTGGAGGTGGAGGGTATGTGGAGGTGGAGGGTATGTGGAGGTGGAGGGTATGTGGAGGTGGAGGGTATGTGGAGGTATGTGGAGGTGGAGGTATGTGGAGGTGGAGGGTATGTGGAGGTGGAGGGTATGTGGAGGTGGAGGGTATGTGGAGGTATGTGGAGGTGGAGGTATGTGGAGGTGGAGGGGATGTGGAGGTATGTGGAGGTGGAGGTATGTGGAGGTGGAGGGGATGTGGAGGTATGTGGAGGTGGAGGTATGTGGAGGTGGAGGGGATGTGGAGGTGGAGGGGATGTGGAGGTGGAGGGGATGTGGAGGTGGAGGGTATGTGGAGGTGGAGGGTATGTGGAGGTATGTGGAGGTGGAGGGTATGTGGAGGTGGAGGGTATGTGGAGGTGGAGGGTATGTGGAGGTATGTGGAGGTGGAGCGTATGTGGAGGTATGTGGAGGTGGAGGGTATGTGGAGGTGGAGGGTATGTGGAGGTGGAGGGTATGTGGAGGTATGTGGAGGTGGAGGGGATGTGGAGGTATGTGGATGTGGAGGGGATGTGGAGGTGGAGGGTATGTGGAGGTGGAGGGTATGTGGAGGTATGTGGATGTGGAGGGTATGTGGAGGTGGAGGGTATGTGGAGGTGGAGGGTATGTGGAGGTGCAGGGGATGTGGAGGTGGAGGGGATGTGGAGGTATGTGGATGTGGAGGGTATGTGGAGGTGGAGGGTATGTGGAGGTGGAGGGTATGTGGAGGTGGAGGGTATGTGGAGGTGGAGGGTATGTGGAGGTGGAGGGTATGTGGATGTGGAGGGTATGTGGAGGTGGAGGGTATGTGGAGGTGGAGGGTATGTGGAGGGTATGTGGAGGTGGAGGGTATGTGGAGGTATGTGGAGGTGGAGGGTATGTGGAGGTGGAGGGTATGTGGAGGTGGAGGGGATGTGGAGGTGGGGGTATGTGGAGGTGGAGGGGATGTGGAGGTATGTGGAGGTGGAGGGTATGTGGAGGTGGAGGGTATGTGGAGGTGGAGGGTATGTGGAGGTGGAGGGTATGTGGAGGTGGAGGGTATGTGGAGGTGGAGGTATGTGGAGGTGGAGGGGATGTGGAGGTATGTGGATGTGGAGGGTATGTGGAGGTGGAGGGTATGTGGAGGTGGAGGGTATGTGGAGGTATGTGGAGGTGGAGGGGATGTGGAGGTGGAGGGGATGTGGAGGTATGTGGATGTGGAGGGTATGTGGAGGTGGAGGGTATGTGGAGGTGGAGGGTATGTGGAGGTGGAGGGGATGTGGAGGTATGTGGATGTGGAGGGTATGTGGAGGTGGAGGGTATGTGGAGGTATGTGGAGGTGGAGGGGATGTGGAGGTATGTGGATGTGGAGGGTATGTGGAGGTGGAGGGTATGTGGAGGTATGTGGAGGTGGAGGGGATATGGAGGTATGTGGAGGTGGAGGGGATGTGGAGGACATGTGGAGGTGGAGGGTATGTGGAGGTGGAGGGTATGTGGAGGATATCTAGAGGTGGGGGTATGTGGAGGTGGAGGGTATGCGGAGGATATGTGGAGGTGGAGGGTATGTGGAGGATATGTGGAGGTGGAGGGTATGTGGAGGATATGTGGAGGTGGGGGTATGTGGAGGTGGAGGGTATGTGGAGGATATCTAGAGGTGGGGGTATGTGGACGTGGAGGGTATGCGGAGGATATGTGGAGGTGGAGGGTATGTGGAGGATATGTGGAGGTGGAGGGTATGTGGAGGATATGTGGAGGTGGGGGTATGTACAGGTGGGGTATGTGGAGGTGGGGGTATGTGGAGGTGGAGGGTATGTGGAGGATATGTGAAGGTGGGGGTATGTGCAGGTGGAGGGTATGTGGAGGTGGGGGTATGTGGAGGTGGGGGTATGTAGAGGTGGGGGGTATGTAGAGGGGCGTATGTGGGGGTGGAGGAAGGTAATGGAGTGGAGATGGAGGGTGTGTGAGGATATAGAGGAGGACCAGGTGTGTAGCATGAATCAATGGTCACGACCTAGATGTGACTAACAGGGGGGGAGGAGGAGGAGGGAGAGGAAGATGGGAAGAAAGGAGGGAAGGAAGGGATGGGGAGGAGAGAAGGAAGGGATAGGGAGGAGAGAAGGAAGGATGGGGAGGAGAGAAGGATGGATGGGAAGGAGAGAAGGATGGATGGGGAGGAGAGAAGGATGGATGGGGAGGAGAGAAGGATGGATGGGGAGGAGAGAAGGATGGATGGGGAGGAGAGAAGGAAGGATGGGGAGGAGAGAAGGAAGGATGGGGAGGAGAGAAGGATGGGGAGGAGAGAAGGATGGATGGGGAGGAGAGAAGGATGGATGGGGAGGAGAGAAGGATGGGGAGGAGAGAAGGAAGGATGGGGAGGAGAGGTGTGGAGGAGGGGGATAAGAGGGAAGGTGGGGGAGTGGCATAGAAAAATAGATTGCGGGAACATACCACAAGAGCAAAATACTTCTCGCTGACATGCTTGTATGTGTGTACTCACTTAGTTGTGGATGCAGGGGTCGAGTCAACTCCTGGCCCCTCCTCTTCACTGGCCGCTACTAGATCACTCTTCCCTTTCCATGAGCTTTATCATACCTCTTCTTAAAGCTATGTATGGATCCTACATCCATTCATCACTTCCCAGACTATTCCACTTCCTGACAACTCTGTGACTGAAGAAATATTTCCTAACATCCCTGTGGTTCATACGAGTCTTCAACTTCCAACTGTGACCCCTTGTTGCTGTGTCCCATCTCTGGAACATCCTGTCTGTCCACCTTGTCGATTCCTCTCAGTATTTTATAAGTCATTATATCCCCCTTATCTCTCCTGTCCTCCAGTGTCGTCAGGTTGATTTCCCTTAACCTCGTAGGACATACCTCTTAGCTCTGGGACTAGTCTTGTTGCAAACCTTTGCACTTTCTCTAGTTTCTTTACGTGCTTGGCTAGGTGCGGATTCCAAACTGGTGCCGCATACTCCAATATAGGCTTAACGTATACGGTGTACAGGGTCCTGAACGATTCCTTATTGAGATGTCGGAATGCTGTTCTTAGATTTGCTAGGCGCCCGTATGCTGCAGCCGTTATTTGGTTGACGTGCGCCTCAGGAGATGTGCCTGGTGTTATACTCACCCCAAGATCCTTTTCCTTGAGTGAGGTTTGTAGTCTCTGGCTCCCCTAGACTGTACTCCGTCTACGGTTTTCTCTGGCCTTCCCCAGTCTTCATGACTTTGCACTCGGTGGGGTTGAACTCCATGAGCCAGCTGCTGGACCAAGCCTGTAGCCTGTCTATATCCCTTTGTAGTTCTGCCTGGTCCTCGTCCGATTGAATTCTTCTCATCAGCTTCACATCATCTACAAACAGGGACAATTCTGAGTGTGTGCGCTTACCTATTTGCAGTTGCAGGGGTCAATTCACAGTGTGTGTGTGTGTATTATACACATATATACATATATAATACACACACACACACAAAGTAGCGACTAGCAAAGAGGCGCGGCCATGAGCGGTGAATCGACCCCTGCAACCACAAACAGGCGAGTACAATCACAAGTCAATTAGTATTCCTTAACTAGCACTTACTGTCGTAATCAGCAGTAATAAGAACACACGGGTCTTGAAGTAAGTCTCGACCACGACACAGTTACTTCAGGGCATCTTGTTACACAAGGAATACTTTAAGCCTCAAAACAGCGATTCAGTTTTATTAATAGTAAAAAAAAAAAACACACACATATGCACTTAAATGCTAAGTGTATATTGTTTGTATATGTATTATTTTGAGGTTTAATGTATTCTTTGTGTAACAATCTGCCCGTCGAGGCTTGCAGCAAGCCAGTACTAGTTAGCTAAAGCTTATGACGATAGTAAGTATTAGTTATGAAACACTAATTGACTGGTAATTAAGTGTATGTGTGTGTGTCAGTGGGCCGCCAACAACAATAACAGCCTGGATGAACAGGCAATCAACAGAGAAGCCTAGTCGGAAGCCTGGTTGCAAGGGTAGAACAATTCTGGAAGGCGGCCACAGGTACATGACAAGTGTATCAGAGGCGTATCACAAGTATGCCACAGCCAGGCTGCAGCGTGGGAGAACACGGCAGATATTCCAGTATAAGCTACATTTGTTGTTTACGTTCTACCTCAGTAAAAACCATGGTAATAACAATGGGATTTCACTTCCAGTGCGTCTGTATAAGCAGTAATCTTTTTAGTAGTATTATGTTAATGGGGATGAGAGGATCCATGGGTCCCTAGGAGCCATGGATCCTCGGTGGTTCTTGGAGTTCCAGTGGTCCTTAGGAATTCCAGTGGTCGTTGGAGTTCTGGTGGTCCTTAGGAATTCCAGTGGTCGTTGGAGTTCTGGTGGTCCTTGGAGTTACATAGGCTCTTGGCACAGTTCCTGTTGTGCCTATTGGGTATTCCGACACTGGGTACAGTGGGAGGGCAGGTCATCCTAGGATGGATATCATGATTCCAGCACTGGGTACAGTGGGAGGGCAGGTCATCCTAGGATGGGTATCATGACTCCAGCACTGGGTACAGTGGGAGGCCAGGTCATCCTAGGATGGGTATCATGGCTCCAGCACTGGGTACAGTGGGAGAGCAGGTCATCCTAGGATGGGTATCATGACTCCAGCACTGGGTACAGTGGGAGGGCAGATCATCCTGGGATGGGTATCAATGCCAAGGAATGCTGCAGAAAGAACCAGTGTTTTTGCGTCAGCAGCACTGAGAAGCGTCGCCTGTCCCCTCTGAAGAACTTGTTGAACTTGAAGATCCAGGTTCCCACCCTCGCTGAACCCCTGGACTCCTGCCATTGTTGAACCTGAAGACCTGAGTTATCACCATTAAGTTACTGCGATACGCAATTACAAAACAGTGCCATGGCTTTCCGATTTTAACTTTTTATTCATACAAAGGAACTATACAAGCAATCTGCCACTCCAGAGGTACCTCCCCTTCTGCATATATTAACGAAATACATTGATCGTTCCATAATTACGTTATATATCTACCTGCAACGCTGAAAATATCAAGATGATTAACCTGGTAGCAGCCATGCCATATCTTACGGTGAAGAATCACACATCTGCAAGCAAAATGACAGCTTCGATAACTCGTATATTCAAAACAAGAGAAGCTATGTCTTTAAAGCATTTGTACTCTCTATCCTGGAATATTGCTGCACACTAATAACCCCATCTGAGGCATGCAAAATTGCAGGACTTGGTAATGTGCAGAGAACTTTCATTGCCAGTATCGGTTATAAAACACACTAGTGGGAATTCTTGAATTCTACGAACGCTGACGAGATGCATCATAATTTACACTTGAAAGATAATGGATATAAT
>NC_091334.1:15147795-15195011 GCF_038502225.1 Cherax quadricarinatus
CTCCCTCCAATCTGATATTCAATCTTTCATCACCTAATCTTTTTGTTATCCTCATAACCTTACTCTTTCCTGTATTCACCTTTAATTTTCTTCTTTTGCACACCCTACCAAATTCATCCACCAATCTCTGCAGCTTCTCTTCAGAATCTCCCAAAAGCACAGTGTCATCAGCAAAGAGCAGCTGTGACAACTCCCACTTTGTGTGTGATTCTTTATCTTTTAACTCCACGCCTCTTGCCAAGACCCTCGCATTTACTTCTCTTACAACCCCATCTATAAATATATTAAACAACCACGGTGACATCACACATCCTTGTCTAAGGCCTACTTTTACTGGGAAAAAATTTCCCTCTTTCCTACATACTCTAACTTGAGCCTCACTATCCTCGTAAAAACTCTTCACTGCTTTCAGTAACCTACCTCCTACACCATACACTTGCAACATCTGCCACATTGCCCCCCTATCCACCCTGTCATACGCCTTTTCCAAATCCATAAATGCCACAAAGACCTCTTTAGCCTTATCTAAATACTGTTCACTTATATGTTTCACTGTAAACACCTGGTCCACACACCCCCTACCTTTCCTAAAGCCTCCTTGTTCATCTGCTATCCTATTCTCCGTCTTACTCTTAATTCTTTCAATTATAACTCTACCATACACTTTACCAGGTACACTCAACAGACTTATCCCCCTATAATTTTTGCACTCTCTTTTATCCCCTTTGCCTTTATACAAAGGAACTATGCATGCTCTCTGCCAATCACTAGGTACCTTACCCTCTTCCATACATTTATTAAATAATTGCACCAACCACTCCAAAACTATATCCCCACCTGCTTTTAACATTTCTATCTTTATCCCATCAATCCCGGCTGCCTTACCCCCTTTCATTTTACCTACTGCCTCTCGAACTTCCCCCACACTCACAACTGGCTCTTCCTCACTCCTACAAGATGTTATTCCTCCTTGCCCTATACACGAAATCACAGCTTCCCTATCTTCATCAACATTTAACAATTCCTCAAAATATTCCCTCCATCTTCCCAATACCTCTAACTCTCCATTTAATAACTCTCCTCTCCTATTTTTAACTGACAAATCCATTTGTTCTCTAGGCTTTCTTAACTTGTTAATCTCACTCCAAAACTTTTTCTTATTTTCAACAAAATTTGTTGATAACATCTCACCCACTCTCTCATTTGCTATCTTTTTACATTGCTTCACCACTCTCTTAACCTCTCTCTTTTTCTCCATATACTCTTCCCTCCTTGCATCACTTCTACTTTGTAAAAACTTCTCATATGCTAACTTTTTCTCCCTTACTACTCTCTTTACATCATCATTCCACCAATCGCTCCTCTTCCCTCCTGCACCCACTTTCCTGTAACCACAAACTTCTGCTGAACACTCTAACACTACATTTTTAAACCTACCCCATACCTCTTCGACCCCATTGCCTATGCTCTCATTAGCCCATCTATCCTCCAATAGCTGTTTATATCTTACCCTAACTGCCTCCTCTTTTAGTTTATAAACCTTCACCTCTCTCTTCCCTGATGCTTCTATTCTCCTTGTATCCCATCTACCTTTTACTCTCAGTGTAGCTACAACTAGAAAGTGATCTGATATATCTGTGGCCCCTCTATAAACATGTACATCCTGAAGTCTACTCAACAGTCTTTTATCTACCAATACATAATCCAACAAACTACTGTCATTTCGCCCTACATCATATCGTGTATACTTATTTATCCTCTTTTTCTTAAAATATGTATTTCCTATAACTAAACCCCTTTCTATACAAAGTTCAATCAAAGGGCTCCCATTATCATTTACACCTGGCACCCCAAACTTACCTACCACACCCTCTCTAAAAGTTTCTCCTACTTTAGCATTCAGGTCCCCTACCACAATTACTCTCTCACTTGGTTCAAAGGCTCCTATACATTCACTTAACATCTCCCAAAATCTCTCTCTCTCCTCTGCATTCCTCTCTTCTCCAGGTGCATACACGCTTATTATGACCCACTTCTCGCATCCAACCTTTACTTTAATCCACATAATTCTTGAATTTACACATTCATATTCTCTTTTCTCCTTCCATAACTGATCATTTAACATTACTGCTACCCCTTCCTTTGCTCTAACTCTCTCAGATACTCCAGATTTAATCCCATTTATTTCCCCCCACTGAAACTCTCCTACCCCCTTCAGCTTTGTTTCGCTTAGAGCCAGGACATCCAACTTCTTTTCATTCATAACATCAGCAATCATCTGTTTCTTGTCATCCGCACTACATCCACGCACATTTAAGCATCCCAGTTTTATAAAGTTTTTCTTCTTCTCTTTTTTAGTAAATGTATACAGGAGAAGGGGTTACTAGCCCATTGCTCCCGGCATTTTAGTCGCCTCATACGACACGCATGGCTTACGGAGGAAAGATTCTTTTCCACTTCCCCATGGACAATAGAAGAAATAAAAAGAACAAGAGCGATTTAGAAAAAGGAGAAAAACCTAGATGTATGTATATATATATACGCATGTGCGTGTCTGTGAAGTGTGACCAAAGTGTAAGTAGGAGTAGCAAGATATCCCTGTTATCTAGCGTGTTTATGAGACAGAAAAAGAAACCAGCAATCCTACCATCATGCAAAACAGTTACAGGTTTTTGTTTCACAGTCATCTGGCAGGACGGTAGTACTTCCCTGGGTGGTTGCTGTCTACCAACCTACTACCTAAATATATATATATTATATATATATATATATATATATATATATATATATATATAAACCGAGGTCCCGAAGAGTCGGCGTAGAGCCTGCGTAGTACCAGTATATTGCCTTCTACTTACGGGACTTCAATTCAATCCCCTGATCCCTGCCCTAAGTTCAGGGACATGGCTCCCCCAGACCTGCTATAATCGTTGTCCTGAGTCAGCTGGGATTCGTGCGCATCTCACCACTTTTTACATATTTTCGCACATTTTGTAAGATGATCTGGCAGTGGCGTGCAGGTACCTACTGAAACTTCAATACCCAACCTCACACACACACACACACACACACACACACACACACACACACACACACACACACACACACACACAAAGACAAAGACAGGATGTTCCAGAGACTGGACACAGCAACAAGGGGACACAGTTGGAAGCTGAAGACACAGATGAATCACAGGGATGTTAGGTAGTATTTCTTCAGCCACAGAGTAGTCAGGAAGTGGAATAGTTTGGGAAGAGATGTAGTGGAGGCAGGATCCATACATAGCTTTAAGCAGAGGTACGATAAAGCTCATGGTTCAGGGAGAGTGACCTAATGGTGACCAGTGAAGAGGCGGGGCCAGGAGCTTGGACTCGACCCCTGCAACCTCAACTAGGTGAGTACAACTAGGTGAGTACACACACACAGGTGACAGTAAGTAGAACAATCTGGAGAGTCAAGTAGTGGAGGCAGGATCCATACATAGCTTTAAGAAGAGGTACGATAAGGCACTTGGAGCAGGAAGTGGACCTAGTAGCGACTAGCGAAGATGCATGGGCCAGGAGCTAAGACTCGACCCCTGCAACCACAAATAGGCGAGTAGAAACACACACACACACACACACAGGTTAACATTATCTCTATTATATCAAACATAGGCATCAGCTAACAAGACACATTACCATATCTAACGTGCTTATCATGGCCTGATTGGCAGATCCTTCGTCTGTTGTCATCCCACCACGAGGCCCAAGCGACTCAGGACGCTCGGAAATATTACGAACGGAGAAAAACGCAAACGTTCACAATTACTGGTAATAAATCCAAATATAATCTAGATACAACCATCAATCAGCTCAGATTCAAATGAACATTATAAATCATTTATCGAAGCTCCTAGTAATGCATAAAAACTGCAGTAGTCAGTATTATAATAAACACTAAAGTTAATGACGTCAAAAGTAATACTCAAAACTCAATATTATTACTATAATTATTACAAGGATGCGCCTAGCCCATCAGCGGTAGATACTACGTCTGGGAAATTACTGTTAGAAGTAATTAGATCTGATCCATGGGAGCAAGCTAATTCCAATACTTGGGATCACTAAAATTATTACTTAACCCTCTAAAATTATTAACTATGATCCTAAAAACAAAGGCTATGTTAGACTTCAGCTTTCAAATTTACTTTGACTAACTTATTAATCAAATCACCGAAGAATGAGTCCACGCGAGGCGTACGTGTATAATTTCAATTGTCTTTCATTTATGGTTGTCCATATTTACCTTCGCTTTTATGAAAAGAGTTGGCTGGTTAATGGGGTTTAAAGCGTAGCGACTACACAAGGTGGCGCGTAACTTGCTCACTACTAGGCAAGAATAATTTAACTACACGAGGCTGCATGTAACCTGCTCATCACTAGTTTAGTTTAATATCTGTACATAAAGACGAGGAAATCGCCGTAGTCTTGAATCTGAGGCACGGGCAGGAATTTTACATTAGGATGCACTGAAAATAGTTTGGGCGAATATTTTTGTAAGTGGGTTTAAGAAGAACCTGCCTAGAATGGGCCACTAGGCCTGCTGAAGTGTTCCTCCTTTCTCATGTTCTTATCTTTATTATGCACCCCATACCCATCCTGTGGGCGGTAGTTAAAAGATTACAGTACATAATGGGTCCAGGGACTGGGCCGCAAAGTTTTGAAAGATAAACAATGATAGCTAATTAATAAACTATTTACATGTTCTCACCACCAGTCAAGGACAAATTATTTACACAAATCTACACGTAACCTGTTTACCATTAGTCAAGATTAATTCCATAAATATGACGTGCTGAGTTACAATACACAGATCAATGAAGAATATATTTTAACCACGCAGAGGTAGCTGAGGCTTGTTGACCAGAGCAATGAAATCTACACGTGGGTCACTTCTTGTGCCAGAATGGGTGAGGAAAATGGGTATGGAGATTGGGCTGAAAAATTAGCTAAAGGATAGATTGGAGAATGCGCTAAAGAATGGGTTGGAGAATGCGCTAAAGAATGGGTTGGAGAATGAGCTAAAGAATGGGTTGGAGAATGCGCTAAAGAATGAGTTGGAGAATGCGCTAAAGAATGGATTGGAGAATGAGCCTGAAGGATATCGGAAGGACGCTTCCGGGGGGTTAACGCCCCCTGCTGACCGTCTCAGATCAACTAAACAGTCCAATATACGAACCATATCCCGGCTGGTCAGGCACTGATTTGAGGAACGTACAGTTTCCTTTTGAAGTTTGCCAGAGGTTTGTTGGTAATTCTTATGCAAGGATGGAGGGCGTTAAAGACTTGGGGACCTCTGACACTCACCGAGTTCACACTTCGTATACTCGTCGCGGCCCTGTTTTTTTTAGTGGAGGTATTTTGCACCGTCTGCGAAGTCTCTTTGTTGTCACGCGGAGTGATTTCAGTGTTCAGGTTTAGGGCCGGTCCCTCCAGGATTTTCCAGGTGTAAATTATTATGTACTTTTCTCGCCTACGTTCCAAGGAATAAAACTGAAGGGAATTCAACCGTTCTCCGTAGTTCAGATGCGTTTTCCAGCTCAGCAATTTCGCTTGCCTAGGCTGGAGAATAAGCTGAAGAATGGGCTGAAGAATAAGCTAAGAATGGGCTAAAGAATGAGTTGTCTAGTCACATGACAGCTCAAACACACCAGGAATTCCTGGCACCACCACAGACCTTTGAAACACTCCCGACCTCCTTACGTTATATCCCACTGTCTCTCATGCTAATTTACTCTTGTTCTTCCTTATCCCTTCATTCTTAAACTTGCCCTCTTCTTCGCACGACTTTCATCTGCATTAACCTCATTCCTTCCTTTTCATCCTGTATAATGGTATATAACAGGAAAACAGCTACTACCCTATTTTATATGATAGTTACAATTATAGCTTCAATGTAACTATAATTTAGACTAGTATAGAAGCCAGCTGCGGGTGTTCCAATATTGCAACTATATTATATTGTATAAACACCCGCAGCACACTGCGGGTGTTTATATACTGTAACAATAATGGTGAACTGGTTAGCAGCGAACTACAGGTTTTCAATGTTAATATAAAATCTCTTGTAAAAGACTGTACACTGCGATGCATCTAATGAAGATAATTGAAAACATACTATTTATGGTGAAAGAGCCTGAGGTATCATTACGCTCTACTGCAGAATGTTGAAAGATGCAGCAGTCGCTCTTGCTCAACAGGTAAGCAATGTGTTAATCATTGTCAGGGTGTTGGATAAACCGTGCGAGATCTTGTTTGTGAGAGTAGTGTCACAATGTTGCTAATTCCTGTGTCCCAAGATTTTGATACGACACATGTGCAACAGTTAGGTATCTATTCCGAAACGTTTCGGAATAAAGATGCCTAACTGTTACACATGTGTCCTACTTATTAACTTGTTCATTTTGTATATCATTACAATCCCAAGATTGTACACAGTCTTCAGCCCTGCCTCCAGCAAAGGCTGGCCACCTAATTTCCTTTTGCACAGCTTCCTTTGAAGGTTCCCTACTTCTGGTTGTCTTACGGGAAAACTAGTTACATGGTGCTATAAGATTGAAGATGTTGTCCCACACATGGGATGTCGTGGATCAGTAGCCAACACTCCTGTTTCTCACAAACAATAAAATGGTGATAACAGTATCAAGGCCTCGTTTGAAAACAGACACCATTTTCTAAGTGAGAAACATTTATGCGAGTATGTTAATATGTGATGGCGATGGTACGATTTCTTTAGGCTTGGTCAAATCATCTGAGTGATGAAGCAGTAGTAGACGTGGTCACAGTTGGGCGGGGCCCCTAGTAGAATTACATCCATAAGGTGGGCCAGAGATTTAGCACTCGAGTTGTAAGATATTTTGCATCCTACAAGGAAGCCAATGGTCACTAATAGTGGAGCTGGTGAACGTAGAGCAATGCAGCAGCAGGAAACTTGGTACAAAGAATACAAGATTCTACAACTCAATTGTGAAATCTCTGTCCGACATTATGGGCCTAACCTTCGTCCACTAGAAGGCCCTGCCCACATGTAACCACGTCTGAACTGCTGCATCACTCAACTCCTTCCACTGACTCCACTACAAAAAGCTCCATCCTGTCTCAATTAGCCTGATAAAGCACCTGGTGGGCGAAACGAATCTCACAAACGATACCTCCTGCGGAATCATCAAACAAGGGAAAAAACTGCAGTATGCAGTAGGCCTATTGGCTCACTCTGAGCAGTTCAACTCACACCTAACTACATTCCCAGGTGGACCCCAAAAAAAGTGTTGCCGACAATGGTATACAAAAGAGAGGTTGGGACAACATTTTTTCCTTGGTGCGGATCATGATTAAGTCGTGATAAAGCTCTATACAGAGCGAAAAGTGACTGAAAAGGATAAAAATAAAAATCTGCAGCTTGTCTTTCCAACCAATGCCACTCATGTACCTGTTCAACCACTACTACTCATGTACCTGTTCAACCAATGCCACTCATGTACCTGTTCAACCACTGCCACTCATGTACCTGTTCAACCACTGCTACTCATGTACCTGTTCAACCACTGTCACCCATGTACCTGTTCTTACCCCGAAATCTTCGTGAAAGAAATAGTCTCACTTGACAGGTTGTTCCACTCTCCACAAACCTATTTCCCGACAATTTCTTATAGCTTTTATGAATCTACATTTGTCCGATCCACTTTTACGTGTTCTATTTTGATTCGAGATATTTAGACATTTAGGCTCCTGCCAGTAGTGACTGAATGAACGCAGTGTACACTAGCGGCTTTCATTTGCGCCTACCAGTTAGGTTATATGTAAACTATATTATTTTTGTACCGCAAAGACATATTAGTTCATGAATGAGACACTTTCATGAACTAATTATGACCGAGTTCAGCTTTTGTAGTTGTTTCAAGTGTCTTTCTCATAATTTTATAAATGGTACAGACAAGCATTTTATTTTTTCAGACGCCATGATTCAGTTGGTGGCGCCCTCAGCTCACATACTGACGACCCGTGGTACGACCCCCTCCATGGGTGGAAACGTTGGGTATGTTACCTTACGCCTGTTCGCCTAGCAGTAAGTAGGTAGGTACCCGGGTGTTAGTCAACCGTTCTGGGTCGCATCCTGGGGATGTTAGTATACTCTAGGGCAAGACTTTGAAGTGATCTGAGGTAAGATAATTCTTAGTTTGTAAATTCAACTGTGTAAAAATATAAGGTAACAAACTGTCAGGCAGCATCTATCACATAGTTGAAAACCGAGTCTTTAAATTCTGAAAATTATGTTACGGGTATAGGAAAGAACATAAATTATGCCAAGATAATGATAAAGGAACCTGAAGATTTATTACCCCATGCCAGGTACCTATTTATTACCCATTAGTGTAGTGCATACTATGGACCTTACCTTTATTATACTCTGACGTCCAACCTGTGTTTGAATTTAAGCCCCTTAACTTACAGGCCAAAGTATACAAAACCCACAAATGCATAATGCAATGTTTGGTAAATTTGTTATGGGATAGGTTCGCTCCTAAGAGCTTTATCAGTCCAATGGCTCACGAAATCGTAATGACACGATTGCAAACAAACCATACCACGGGCGGGGTTAGAACCCGCGAGTTTTGAGAATCTCTGATCGCAGGTTCTAACCCCGCCCGTGGTATGGTTTATCAGTCCAACGGAAAAAAGTTGGTGTGAACGAAGTCTCTCAATAACTATTCTAATACTACACGTGTTTTATTTATATGCAGATGCAAACCTATTTCCTGCAGGTATGCAATGGCGTGGGCCGACAAGCACACTATAAGCCGAGAAGCTATAAACAAAGACATTGAGCTATAAACAAAGACACTAGAGGCAAGATGAATCATTATATGCTTTGCTATAATTTTGCCTACAGTGGAGCCTGATAAAGCCCCACTGTACTAGGTGGTGAAGCTCCACTGATTCGCAAGCATTACTCATTGTGAAGATTAACAAGTATTATTCACTGTACAAATACACAAACATTACTCAGCTGCTGAGGAACGGAAGGTTATCAAATATTACTCAGCAGCCGATGAATGGTAGGTAATTAGGTTTGATCCTAATGAGGGGTAAATATAGCTTCAATTTCTCGGATCAAAAGTCCTTACCCATCCTCAAGGACACGCCTTCGCCCCCTCCCCAAGAGATGACCAGTACTCACTGGGAAAATACACGAGTGGCACGCACTGATTCATTAAAAGGAATTCGCCAGTGAATTGTTAGCGAAAGATTCTCCAGAAGTGCGACTCACAAACATTCAAAGCCTTAAAACGGTGAAGGGCTCTTGATCCAAAGAAATGGAATTAGTTTTACCTTCCGGATCAAAGCTAATTACCAGGTAATAGTGCTACATTTATGGAGGCAACGCTGAACCCATAATTATAAATGCTACGCTATCATGGGGAAGCACTAATCCAGTAGGAATCATACAGCGCCCGGAGATAGGTTATTAGATTTGATTCAGGGAATTCCTCACACAAAATTCAACATAATTCTGTAAAGCTAAAAATCATAATTGTAAATTATACTGGTTGACTCAACGAACGTTTATATATGGTTAATTAACTCGGCTTACAAGTCTATAGACTACTCAAAAGGATCATTAAAGGTGAATGTCACCCACTCGTCAGGAATACTTTAATCCCTATAACTCGGCTTACAAGTCTATAGACTACTCAAAAGGATCATTAAAGGTGAATGTCACCCACTCGTCAGGAATACTTTAATCCCTAAAACAGAAATTAAGGTAAACTCTCAGCATATATACACTGAAATATACACCTGTGTACATATCCTGTCGTTCACTGCCTAGATGTGCTTTGTAATCACCTCTGAAATGACATTTAAGTCTCGATATTGTGGATGGGACAAACCGCAGCCAACCCGCATGGAGTAAATTACATGCAACAGATACCTTTATTACTGACATTTCTTCCACACAGTGGCTGTATTGATGTTTGGTCAGGAACCAACTTGGAGTTAGTATCAAAGAAGTGAGAAATGTTGAGGAAGACACAAGAACGCAGTCTTCATATGAAGTAAGAGTTTAACGTGGTACGGAAGCTTGATTTACAAGCTTTTCCCTACTTGACAAAGATTGTATATGAAGAGGAACGTTATATACAAAATTTCCACACTTCATTAATTAGTCCCATTGTATTACAACTTGGCGGTATTCGCATATTCTGCCTACGAGGCTTAAATCTACACAAATCTACGATCGATAACCTCTTCGAGGCTTTCATCTACACAACGCTACGTTCATTGTATCCTTCCAAACCTCAACTCTACTTGAAGAGCTGCTGCTGACCTGTGCTCTTGTCTACCTACCTGTTTGCACTACAACCTTCACTCAACCAAGAGAGACGAACTATTACTATCACACACGATGAGTAACTAGTGTTCAGATTTGAAGAGCACGTTCATCTGCCTGATCATTCGGCGCTCTTGGTAATAAAGAAATAAATGCGACAAACAGGAACAATGAAGGTAAAATTAAAAAAAGAATACTAGCATGAATAAAATCCAAAATAAATACTTTAACAGCATGCTAACCAGCATCAGTTAAACATTCCGTTAAATATTAATGTCCAAAGATATATATCAATGTCATTAATATCCACAAAGATGTAAATTAGACATATGTGCAAAGTCTGTAAACTTTACAATAGTATAAAGTTCGCTCACCGGGAGCTTTTGTCATCTGGTGAACGTAACGTAGCCTAATAAATGTTTGCAAACGTTGCACATACGTCTTGATACACGTAAGTCGCATAAGCCAGGTCAAACCAGCGGGTGTTTATTTATTCGCCATGGAAACTCACATGGCAGGGTCTTGATCATATGACCCACTGAGTGTTGTTGGGGAGACACTACACTACGTGGCCAATATTGTTGTTATAGTTAGTGCTGGTTTATTCGTCAGGGGAGAAACACTCATGACTTCAGTTGATCTTGGCAGCTTTACTTTCAAAAAGGTATACAATACCGGCAATATATAAATAATAAACCTGTGCAACGTTAGGATGCTTTAAACAGATTACGCTTCGATCCCTCCTCACGGGCTTTCAATCCAGCCAGTTTTGGATTTGTGTTTTTTCTTCTATTCAATCACGACTTAATAATGGCCCAGGACGGACCGAAATATAAAAAATTTAAAAGACTGCAGCAGGCCTACTGGCTTCATGCTAGGCAGGTTTCACTCATTTTATTCTATTTGAAAGCCCGGTAGTGACGTTATTTCGTAGTTTGTTGCACTCTTCTACGACTCTTCCCAAACTAATTATGTTACACTTTCTAAATTTGAATTTATTTAACTTGAAATCATTGTGTCTTGTCAGATATTTTGAGCACGTTATATCTGATTTACATATATGTCTTCTACTTATACACTTCAGTCGTCTAGGTTTCTCAACAACTTTCAAGAAAGTAATATATCTGCGTAATATGAAACAAGTGAAGCTTTACCCAGACTAGAGTTGCGTAATATAAAAAGTCTAGGCTTTACCAGCGAGAGTTATAATAAAATCATGGGACTTGTGATATTTTTACTTCTTGATATGAAGCCAAGTAATCTATTAGCCTTGTTGCGAACACCTATGCAATGTTGCCTTGGCTTCAGTTTCCTGGTAAACAAAAAATCTTTTATTGCATTCGGTTTGACTGTTCTAAACTATTTAGTTTATATGTGCTATTGTTATTTCCTTCCTTACAGCGCTCTGATGACCATAATAATTTCTTAAAATCATCCCTGAGTTTCTGGTGTCCCCAGAATTTGACCATTTTTTCTCAGCGACATTAAATCGACTTTTATTCCTCCCTCAAATAAAAATATTTCCCGTATGTTTCGAATTACAAGGGACCCATCTCCCCACTCCCCCTAACCCCTGCGGGTCACAATCCTGATTTCTTCCCATCATACAAAAACTGTTGCCTATCGATCACTCCAGGAGAGACTTTCCATCAATACCATGTGCTGCCACTTTTTCCTCCTGTGTGTAACACACTATCAAAAGCCCAAGTCCAGATAAACAAAGTTGTACTTTAGGTAAGGTTTGTCAGGAAACAGGACAAGTGTTTGCTGACGTGGGTCTTAGTCATATGATGACCCACAGCTGGAGCTTTTGATCATCAGACCAAATCCTTCCACTGGCTTACCGGTCCACCCCTTAAAAATTATGGTTATGATTATAACCATTAGATCTATGTATAAAAATGTACTCGGCCAGCAAATCCTCCATTTTTTTTTTACCGTTCGTGAGAAAATGCATGCTCGAAACGACTTAGATGAGGGAATAAATAGCGACATAAGCAAGTTTTCCGATGACGCCAAAATAGGCCGTCGAATTCATTCTGACGACACTAGAGCACTCCAGGAAGATTTGAATAGACTGATGCAGTAAATAACAAAAAAGGCACAATACCGTGACTGGAACGACACACAAATAACCCGCACATAAAAGAGAGAAGCTTACGACGACGTTTCGGTCCGACTTGGACCATTTACAAAGTCACACTGATGCAGTGGTCGGAGAAGTGGCAAATACAGTTTAATATAGACAAATGCAAAGTTCTAAACATTGGACAGGAAAATAACCATGCCACATATAAACTAAATAATGTAGATCTTAATATTACTGATTGCAAAAAGGATTTAGGAGTTCTGGTTAGCAATAATCTAAAACCAAGTCAACAGTGCATAAGTGTTCGCAATAAAGCGAACAGAATCCTTGGCTTCATGTCAAGAAGCATAAATAATAGAAGTCCTCAGGTTGTTCAACTCTATATATCCTTGGTTAGGTCTCATTTAGTTTATGCTGCAGTTATGGTCACCGTATTACAGAATGGATACAATTGCTCTGGAAAACGTACAAAGGAGGATGACAAAGTTGATCCCACGTATCAGAAATCTTCCCTGTGAGGATAGACTAAGGGTCCTGAATCAGCACTCTCTAGAAAGGCGTAGAATTAGGGGGGGATATGATAAATGGAAAACAGGAATAAATGAAAGGAATGTAAGTAGTGTGCTAAAAATATCTAGACAGGACTTGCAGTAATGGCTTTAAGTTGAAAAAAAATCAGATTCAGGAAGGATATAGGAAAGCACTGGTTTGGTAATAGAGTTGTGGACGAGTGGAACAAACTCCCAAGTAACGTCAAAGAAGCTAAAACGTTGTGTAATTTTTAAAAATAGGTTAAATAAATACACGAGTGGATGTGGGCTGGTGTGAGTTGAACCTGACTAGCTTGTGCAACTAGGTCTGATGCCGTGCTCCTTAAGCGAATATGACCTGACCTGACTAGGTTGGGTCATTTACTTAAGCCGGTAGGAGACTTGGACCTGCCTCGCATGGGCCAGTAGGCCTGTTGCAGTGTTCCTTCTTTCTTATGTTATGTTCTTAAATACCACGCGACGACCGCCTCTGCCAGATGCAAACCATCTTTTTTTTTATTATTTTGTTACTGATGGGTAGTTATATTAAATGAATTATTACATTCATTGGGTGTACTAAACTCAGAGGTCATACTGCACATGGGGGATGGGAAGCAAATCTGATTTTAAGAAGGAAAGGGTAATTAAAATTCCTTGGAACAATGGCTTTTCTCCCGCATCAATGCGCCTATTTCCTCTTTGAAAGAACCCTTCATGAAGCGCTGTTAAGAATCTTTTACCAAATAACGTTCAAACTGACTTGGAATTATAACTGCTATTACCGATCCTAATAATTTACCTACTTTTGAGGTCAGGCATATACAGTGTGTTTCACTCGTAAGAGGCCCCCGGTTGGCACTCCCTTAGTTGCAACCGTCTTGTTTGTAAATTATCTGTAGTAAACGATAACTCGGGGCCCCGAGTTATCGTTTACTACAGATAAAATATATAAACAAGAGGGTTGCAACTACGGGAGTACCAACTCTGGGCTTCCTACGAGTGAAACACTGTATATAGAGCAGTAATTCGAAGTTGAAAACCTATCTTCCACTTTGTTAAAAGGCGTTACTTGGGCTGTCTTCCAAATCTTCAGCACAATATCCGTTTTGAAGTAATATATTGAAGAGACTATTTAATGGCTCACTGAGTTGCTTGTTGCACGACATCCCTGAAACCGTTCCTCGGGACACGGAGTCTATTTGATTTTAATCTGCTTACTTATGTGAGAGCCATGTGTAGTGAGTGATCTTGCGTAATTTGATTCAAGAGCAGATATAATGCCCAACAGGGAAAGGCTTAGCTAAACCTGGCAATCTATAAAGGCTAAGGCCGAGTGCCTGAGCTCAACCCCACAGACATTTATTGAATACACAACCCCCACTTAGGAGACAAACTTATGACGACGTTTCGGTCCGACTTGGACCATTAACTGTTAGAGTACAACGAAGCCAGTACACTTGTGTATGCTCACGTAAACAGATGGGAACCAAGGGCCAAGTTTAGAACACTCGTCTACATACTGGAGGATATACACTGGCTGCCAAGATGGCCTCTATTGTACTCCACTGTTTTTGCGCCTACTCTCTTGTTCCCTCTCTTACTTTTAATTCCCTTTCCTCCTCCTGCTTCTTCCTTCCCTGCTGATATTGTCCGTGCCGCTGCACCTGCTGTCCTTGGCACAGTACCTTCTCAGAATATATTCCTCTTGGGTAGCAGGTGCATATCCCACTTTTAAAATACCCCAGCCCCCACCCCTATCGCAAAAATGATCGGGGTGTCACGTCGCTCACGCTGAGAGCATTAGACTCACAATCGCAAAGCCTCGGGTTCGATTCCCTGGCACGGATGTACATGTAGGGGCATTAGACCTGCCCACCTAGCAGCGTAATAGGTGCTCGTGTTTTAGCTGACTGATGTGGATCGCATCCAGGGAAAAAAAAGGTGTTAAAAACGTCAAGTCCTGGAATATCACAAGCTATGTAACAAAACACTCCAGTATTATATAAGAAACTCCAGTAACTACCTGCTGGAAGTATTCAAGTGTTGGGTAGTATGGTGTCCGTGTGCATAATTATGTCAGTTATAAAAAAAATCACCAATCGTACATCCGTTACCACTTGCCACCATTCCTATACTCACGACTGCCGGAGCTATGTTCCTACCACCAGTAATATGCCCAGTGTCAAGCTCCTTCCACCATTAACATGCCCTGTGCCACCTGTACCATGCTTCTACGTTTCCTAGGCTATCTTGTTTTCCACAATATTATAATTGCCATCAGGGGAAAGCAGTAAACTCAGGGGTCATACAGTGCCTGAGGAAATGGGAAGTACTCGGGGTTGATCCACCCGGCGGGTGGAAACATTTCGACACGTGTTTCCTTACACCTGTTGTCCTGTTCACCTAGCAGCAAATAGGTACCTGGGTGTTAGTCGACTGGTGTGGGTCGCATCCTGGGGGACAAGATTAAGGACCCCAATGGAAATAAGTTAGACAGTCCTCGATGACGCACTGACTTTCTTGGGTTATCCTGGGTGGCTAACCCTCCGGGGTTAAAAATCCGAACGAAATCTTATCTTATCTTATCTGAGAGGGTAGTTCAAATTCCCTGGATCAAGAGCCCTTCACCCGTATCAGGATACCTTCTTGACGGGTTGCCACAAAATCTAGGGACTAGGCTATCAAATGCTAAGCAAAAATATAGTATTTCGATTTACAAATGTTTACCCGTTACTAATATTTACACTGCCATCTGTGCAAATATATTTCGTCGACTATAAGGAAGTTTAAGATATTTACTCTGAATTTCCAATTATCTTATTATTACGAGATACATTGACATATCATATAGGCTTATATACTGTCCATATCTATATTCCTTAATCTTGATATCATACAGGCTTATTTACAGTTAAGTACAGAGTGTTCAGGTGACTATCAGACTTAGTGAATAGTATTATTTTACATTTAGTTTTAAAGATGGTCATCCAGCACAGGTCACAGCCCCGGACTAACGCGGTTCGTCTAATATTTTTAGAAATATTTTTCATCTAATTAGCTAGCACATGGATTACTAGGACCATTGAACCACCACTAGGCATATAAATGGCTACTTTTATAAAAGTAGTTACTTAAACTTTCTTACTAATTATTCCTAAAATATATTGTTTCAATAGGCTAAACATCATTATCAGAATTTCATGAGGACCACGCGCACGCACATCATACTGGAGTATGAAGCACCAGTATGGAACCCACACCTGGTCAAGCATGTCAAGAAACAGCAGAAAGCGAAGTAGTTTGCAACAAGACTAGTCCTGGAGTTAAGGAGCATGTCCTATGAGGACAGATTAAGGGAATTAAACCTGATGACACTAGAGGACTAAAGGGGATATTATCATGATAACGTGCAAAATACTGAGAAGAATTGACAAGGTGACTAGGGACAGAATGAGATGGAAAACAAACACGAGGGTACAGCTGAAAGTTGAAAGCTCAAATGAGTCATGGGAATGTTAGAAAGTATTTCTTCAGTCTTAGAACACTCAGGAAGTGGAACGAGCTGGAGAGTGAAGTGGTAGAGGCAGGATCTATACAGAGCTTTTAAGAAGAGGTACGATAAGGCTCGTGAAGCCAGGAGTGAACCTAGTAGCGACCAGCAAAGAGGCGGGGCCAGCTATAAATCGACCCTTACAACCACATGTAGGTGAGTACACACAATTGTCTGATCATGTCACTCGCTATGCCAGGAGTACTAAGGCTGGCTGCCACCTCAGTCTGTTTACATTGAAAGTGGCTTCGTAAACGTGGTATCTACGTTCATGTTACCATAGTTATAGATCTACTCAGGCCGGAGCAAAGGCAGCGGTTTTCATGGGGAAACTCATTGATTCTCTCAATTGCCGATCAGTCAAGCTGTGATGGCTGTGTAAGCCTGCGGCCCGTTACCAGAAACAACCTGGATAACCAAGGTAATCAAGAAACACAAATAAAAAGCTTGTTAGATAAAAAAAATCTATTATAATAGTTTAAATTAACAATAATGCTATTATAGATTACAAAAGAAATTAAACAAATCAGTTGTACCAAAGACAATAATAATACTAAACACTAATAGCAGTATGATCAAAAACTAATTACTAATCTGCATTAATAGCGTTAAAAGGAAGAAATATCCAGTAAAATATAGTTAAACACTGAAATATTTAAAACAAATTACTGATACGTTAATCTACCACACGAAAACAAACTACCATATCAAAATCCAACAATAATTTAAATAAAACAGTCACGCTTTACAATTATATTTAAAGTGTAAATATTGTTAAGTTTATCTTAAGAAAAACAAGTTGTTGTGTCAGTACTGTGGACAACTAGTCTGTTATTCTCACTTCTAAATATGTTTACGCTTTACATTTCCTCTAATTTCTTCCTCTATTCCTCTAATTTCTTCATCTATTCCTCTAATTTCTTCCTCTATTCCTCTAATTTCTTCCTCTATTCGGAAAAAAAGGAAGGGGAGTGAGAACAAGAAAAACAAGTAGGAAGATAGTGACGATTATAAAGAAGAAGAAAAAAGAGGTCAAGTAGAAGTCAAAGAAAAAACACAAGTACCCTGGGTGTGTAAACATAAATAAGCAAATGGTCCCGGGTAAACACCAGAGCAAAGCAAAACAAAAGTAGAATATCAATATAACCTTGAAGTCCTTGAGCCTCCAGTGGTGGTCATGGCCGTTCGTCTGGCGTACCCACTACCCCTGATCACAAGTGGTGCCGACACAACCCAAATGACCCGTGTTCGATTCCCAGGTGAGCCAAGACTCACGAATAAGCCTCCTCGTAGTTAATTTAATTAACCGGGCTGCCTTGATGCTGGTAAAAGGCTCTTGATCCAAAGACCCGGGTTCTATTCACGGGCGAGACGAGATGTCTTGACAAGTCTCACACCTGTTGCCCCAGATTACCTACCAATAGATACCAATGTGTTGCCCGAGTGTTGTGGGCAGCATCGGGTTAAGAGGGGAAGGAGAAATAACTTATATCCCGGCTTTTCAACCTTTTGCAGTTCAAGTCCCTCTTATTTGTCTCAACACAGTGAGGGACCCACCACACAGCTGCCTCAACCACAGATGTTATTGTCACATTGTAGTCTCACGTTAATCGCAATTTCATTGTGTTTATTTCTTGATTATTCCAAATTCAATCCTTATCAGAAGCGAAAAAAATTTTAATGTGTAAACTTCAACAACACATTAGCATACATTTATTTTTTATAACTTTTAAGTAGCATTAGACATTTCTTAATTTTTTAATTATAATTTTTCTTACGTGAATACGATTACAGATGAACTCCTATATCTAACTAACGACTACAATAAGTATATAATATTAGGTCAATTATGCCTTAATTTAAAACAGACTGCGGATAATTACTGGCTAACACAAAGCTACATGTAGAGCAGCCACCTCCAATTAGAGCTACTGATTAACTGAAAAAAAATCGCTGGTGAAAAATGAGTCAAACATGCAGAGACATAATTTTCAAGTGACCTGTCTCCAGTAGTGTGTCTGACCACCAGTGGCCCGCGGCCAACCACACTGAACCTTGAGGCTGGGCACTGAAATCAGATGAGGTATGATAACAGCTCCTGGCCTGTAAACTGTACTGTGCAAATAAACGCTACTTTAAATCACGGCCATACCAGGGGGTAACTTGGGATTTTGAAGGGCGACGGGAACTAAGGGTTATTTAAGGACCTCTACGTCAGGTCACAATACCACATACTCGATAATAATAATAATAATAATAATAATAATAATAATAATAATAACAACTTTTATTTCTAAAAGTACATGTACATGGTATACAGGCCTGGCTGACATCTACGACATACTACTATATAGAAAGTCCCTTGTTATGCAGAGCATTCCGGGCAAATTAAGTCAAATTTGTCCCAGGATACGACCCATAACACACACACACACACACACACACACACACACACACACACACACACACACACACACACAAAAAAAAAAAAATCGTTCACATAACCGAACAATAAATATACACACATTAAATATTAAAAGACTGCATCCACTACAAAAACCAATAATTTGTTCCACATTCAAAAAAAAAAGTCCATCTTTAAAATATTACCGACATCTCTCCAGACACCTTCCTTCATGGTAGGTGTCTCGACGCCGGCGATGGGCTCTTGAACCTTGGATCGAATTTGAGTACCTCTTCTTCCCCAAGGCGCTTTATGACTTGTCTGTATTGTATACCATTACTGCTGCCATGATCAGTACGGGTTTAACACTCCTCTTGTTATTAATAAATCTAGGGACACCTCAGTGATGATAAAAGTAATGTCGGAACCTGAAACCCTCGAAGTAGACACTCAAAAGTATAGGTTTGTAGGTTACTTGTAATCTATTCCGAAGGGTGAATGTAACTCATCGGTGTATCCTAGCCTGGGTGTATCTTATATAAAAAAAAAACCACTCGCTAATTTTGTCTGCAAGGACGCGCGTGCGTACACACACACACAGGACCAGGAGCTGTGAATCGACCCCTGCATCCACAACTAGGCGAGTACAGAGTCAACTATGAGGCAGTCTCAAGAGAGAGTTTATATTTTCAACTAACATCCCTGGCACACTCCAGACAATGATATAAGCTAACCAAAACTAGCAGTGCTTGAAAATGATAAATATTCTACACACTGCTACATAAATTATCATTGTTATTGTATTAATGTGGAAGCACTAAACTGGTGAATGTCTACAGCGCGCGAGTAACGGGAGGAAATCAGGTTGGATTTAGGGAAGGAGAGTGCAGCACCACTATCGTGAATCAAAAGAATGTCGAAGTCATGAGAATGCCATGAGCTTCAAGATGAGAGAAAGTGGTGTGGTCGGAAAAATAACAGATATGGTTTAATGCTAACAAACCATACCACGGGTGGGGGGTTAGAACCCGCAATCAGAGAGTCACAAAACTCCAAACCGGCGCGTTAGCCCGTGGTATGGTTTGCTTGCAATCGTGTCATTACGATTTCGCGAGTCATAGTTTAATGCTGACAAGTTTTGACTCCTATACCTGGGAAATATTTAGGCTATAACTCACCCCTGTGTGGCAAAAACCACTCCATTAAAACACTCAAAGTGGAACTTTAATAGTACGTAAACACCGGTAAGGAAGTAAATGACAGATACAGTGGATACCGAACTGTTCATGGGTATCATCCCAATAGTTTGATTCTGGTAGGTCTATGACATCATCACACCCGTAAGATTCAAAATAAATAAAAGGCACAATACCGTGACTGAAAGAATACAGAAATAACCCGTACATAAGAGAATGAAACTTATGACATTTCGATCCGACTTGGATCATTAACTAGTCAATGGTCCAAGTCGGACCGAAACGTCGTCGTAAGTTTCACTGTCCTATGTGCGGGTTATTTATGTACAGAAGATTCAACACTGACACCCAGAGAAGCCTTAAATGCAGCCGAGACTTCCATCTAATCCACCTTGGAGGAGGAACATAAAAGACACTTCCCATCTTCTGCTCTACAAAACAGATAGCTGAAATTCACGATTTATCAGAAACCTACTAAACAACAGTGTCTTGGCTTCTTCAAACAACTAGGCTAGATCCCTGGGTTGTCTTTAAGAGGGAGCTGGACAGATACCTAAAGACGGTGCCGGATCAGCCGGGCTTTGGTTCGTACGTTGGATTGTGTGCGGTCAGCAGTAACAGCCTGGTTGATCAGGGCCTGCTCCACCGGGAGGCCTGGTCGTGGACCGGGCCGCGGGGGCGTTGATCCCTGGAATGCCCTCCAGGTAGAATACTAGAGGGGTGCTGACAGGTTTCTCCACAAGACAATAACGACGGAACACTTGTTGCAGGCGAAATGGCCTATGCAAAGCAGGTCAAACTCACTACTCCTGTACCCGTCCTACCTATATTTAAAGCCACTCAAAGTTCTTGCCTCCATAAGCAATAAAGCTAATAATCTTGGATTATTATTATTATAATCAAAAAGTAATAATCTTGGAGTCTTCTCAAGAAATTAAATTAGGTGAAATTTTAAAAATACAACAAATCCATATATCATTGTTAAGTCCTCAAAGTAAATGCGTTGGAAAATAAAGTAGGATAGCAAAGCCCTCATCTTACATTCTTGAAAAGCCTTGAATGATTAGAGAACAAACCTTTCGTTAATTCTGCGGAAATGTTACGCCCCATCTGAGTCGACCTCAGTATATCAGTCACATTAGTGTAATGCACTTGTAAATAATTTTCACTTACTCTGATCCTAGATCGTTTAGATTTTTTCAGAGCAAGTTTATTTTAAAATGCTATTGAATGAATGTTTCTCTGAGACTGTTGTGGTGACAGT
The DNA here is from genome assembly GCF_038502225.1 of Cherax quadricarinatus. Taxonomy (NCBI): domain Eukaryota; kingdom Metazoa; phylum Arthropoda; class Malacostraca; order Decapoda; family Parastacidae; genus Cherax; species Cherax quadricarinatus. The sequence goes on from NC_091334.1 coordinate 15,169,200, forward strand.
GTCAAATTTAAGAATGAAAGTCATAAGAGATAAAAAATACAAAAGTTTGGAATGGAAACTTTAAAATTTTACGAACTTGGTTCAAGATTACGAAAAAAACAGGAAGAGCAGCGAGCAGCAGCCCTACAACTTTCCTTGTGTTTCCTCACCCACTCTTGTCAGCCACCATGACGTGTGTCACGAACACATTTAACAGCAGAACTCCTGGCAACCTGTTCTAAGGAAAGTGTGCACCTTTAGTTGGTGTGTTCGAGAGTTCCACAAACACACACACACACGCGCAAGTGAAGTAGTGGAGGCAGGAACCATACATAGTTTTAAGAAGAGGTATGACAAAGCTCAGGAAGCAGAGAGGGAGAGGACCTAGTAACGATCAGTGAAGAGACGGGGCCAGGAGCTGAGTCTCGACCCCTGCAACCACAATTAGGTGAGTACACACACACACACACACACACACACACACATATACAACTATCGGCAGAATAGCGCTTCCCTCTACAATAACCTAAGATGAGAGGACTGCAATAGGCCTACTGGGCCATGCTAGACAGGTCCTTCTAACAATTATTTCCACTCATGTACGCTTCTATTTTTAAAACTACCCAAAGTGCTCGCTTCACTGCCGCTACTTGGCAGTTTGTTCCACTCAGCTACAACTCTTGCCAAACCAGTGTTCTTCTATAACTTCTAAAATTAAATTTACCTAACTTTAATTCATTATGAGTTCTATCTTGGTTAGATATTTTCAGCATTCTTAATATCCCACCCTTTTTATGCATATTTTCTATTTATTCACGTTCAATCATACCCCTTATCCCTAATCTTGACCACTATGTATATATATCCGGAGAGATGGCAATTCCCAAGTGATAATGGCTCCAGATATTGTGTTCAGTAAACCTTTGAAGCTCCCGTAGCTGATGAACCTCATGTTCCAAGTCTCCCAGCTCAGACTGACATATATCAACACTGTATGATGATCATCCTGAGTGATGGAATATGGCAACGAAAACTTTGTTCGATTTTGTTTCCAATGGGTAACTATCATATAGAATAGGGTAGCAGAACACTGCTGATGTATCCGATTTGGCTAAATTAAAAAAAAATTATAATTAATTTTGGGGCATATTTCCACATGAAAGGTTTTTCATGGTGATACTGCATACTCAACAAGTTCTGATATACATCATATAGCAACCAGAATGCAGGTCTTAGTTTGCCAGACATGCATACACTGCTGGGGTTATGCAGATGGTGTACACATTTTGTGATATGCTTGGAATTATGCTTACCCCTAGGTCCTCCTTTTCAAGGGTATGTTGTGCAAGAGAGGTATACAATACCGACAAGATGAAAGATGAAGAGCACCACGATGCTCTTCACACCAACTCCAAGGCTGAGGGACTGATTACCTCATCTTTTGTATATAGTTATACTGTCTTCTAGTTATGTCCTAGAATCTGTGTTCATAAAGCCACTGGATGGCGAAACGTCTACAATAAAGATAACCAGATGTTGTACATCAGGGGTATGTACCTGCTCTCCCCACAGTTTTTACTCCATATCTGGTCTTCTCTCTCTCTTCAAAGCTGGTTTGGTAATTTAGAAATTACATACCGAGGACAGTGGAAGATAATGTTTTCAGTCCCTTAGTGAAGCCAGAAGAGAAGTGCAGCAGTTGAAGGCATCGTCACAGGTGGGTGGAACCCACTAGTGGAAGTAGGTCATGTCCAAGAGTTGAGAATGAGGTTAACAATAGGGCTGTAGACATCCTCTCTACCAAGATTCCCTGATGTTGCCGTGTCAAAAAAGTATCATAATGTACAATACCGACAAGTTGATGAATATGACACATATGCAACAACTGTTACGCGTGTCTTATTTATCACTTGTCAGTAATTTATAACAGATGCTAAGCTGGCTAATAGCTCGATACTACTGGGGGTTGCACACGTGTCTTATCTTGTTTGCATTATATACCATTACTATTACCATATAAAAGTACTGGAGTTTATGTTGTGTGTACGCACCTAGTTGTGGTTGCAGGAGTCGATTCACAGCTCCTGGCCCCGCCTCTTCGCTGGTCGCTACTAGGTCCACTCTCTCCCTGCTCCATGAGCTTTATCGTACCTCTTCTTAAAGCTATGTATGGATCCTGCCTCCACTACATCACTCTCCAGATTGTTCCACTTCCTGACAACTCTATGACTGAAGAAATACTTCCTAACATCCCTGTGACTCATCTGAGTTTTCAACTTCCAGTTGTGACCCCTTGTTGCTGTGTCCCATCTCTGAAACATTCTGTCCCTATCCACCTTGTCAATTCCTCTCAGTATTTTATATGTCGTTATCATATCTTCTCTATCCCTCCTGTCCTCCAGTGTCGTCAGGTTGATTTCCCTTAACCTCTCCTCGTAGGACATACCCCTTAGCTCCGGGACTAGTCTTGTTGCAAACCTTTGCACTTTCTCTAATTTCTTGACGTGTTTGACCAGGTGTGGGTTCCATACTGGTGCTGCATACTCCAATATGGGAATGACATACACGGTGTACAGTGTCTTGAATGACTCCTTACTTAGATGTCGAAACGCTATTCTTAGGTTTGCCAGGCGCCCATATGCTGCAGGAGTTATTTCGTATGTGCGCCTCAGGAGATGTGCTCGGTATGATGCTCACCCCAAGATCCTTTTCCTTGAGTGAGTTTTGCAGCCTTTGACCTCCTAGGCTGTACTCCGTCTGCGGTCTTCTTTGTCCTTCCCCAAACTAACGTTAAACTTTCACAGTGGTTTTATATAGCAAATTACGAAGAACTGAAGCTAGGATAACCATAGGGAAGTGATGGCGAATAGTTATGAGGTTGCTTTTCCACTGGCGAGGACCTTAGAAGTGGTCAGCCTTGTGGAGTGTGCAATGTAAGACAGGAGTCTGGCTTGTGGAGTGTGCAAGGCGGGAGTCTGGCTTGTGGAGTGTGTAAGGCGGGAGTCTGGCTTGTGGAGTGTGCAAGGCGGGAGTCTGGCTTGTGGAGTGTGCAAGGCGGGAGTCTGGCTTGTGGAGTGTGCAAGGCGGGAGTCTGGCTTGTAGTGTGTGCATGTAAGACGGGAGTCTGGCTTGTGGAGTGTGCATGCAAGCAAGACGGGAGTTTTTATGTAGTGTGCATGCAAGACGGGAGTCTTGGTTGTGAAGTGTGCACGTAGGTAATGTTGGAGTGTGGCTCGTAAGTAGTTCTGAAATTTAAAGAGCACTGTGACTGTACATCACTCAGCGCTCTTGGCAATGAAATAAAATATATACAACACACAAGATGAACAAAGGTAAAATTAACAAAAGATAAAAATTGCAAGTATATACTATCACACCAAAATAAAATATTCATATCAGTAAAAAATAATTAAATAGTCAAAAACTCCCCTAAAGTTGCTATGTCTAAGAGTAGACATACAGTAACAATGTTCCTGTCAGATGTACGCCACAATATATACAGAAGGGAAGAAGCATCTGCAAATAGGTGACTAAGGGTGAGATGTGTGCGCCTGATTCTCATGCAACAGAGATTAGTCTCAAGGTGACAATTTATGTTGAAGGAGGAACAAACATCCTCGTCCTGCTAAACTCTGTATGAATTGCTACTCGTCTGTAGGGTCCACCAAGCCCGCCGCCACTTCCCAAGGACACGTGTATGTGGCCCATGAAGTCACTAGCGCAGATGTCTGCTACAGAGCAACCTCGTTATAGCAGCTTTTACTTTGACATCTGCTCGTTTATTTCCTGGGACACCAACATGGCTCAGGTCACCAACATCCCAGGCACCAAGGTCCGGGACTCCAACATGGCCCAAACACGTAGATACAGGCTAATCAATCTGGGATGTTTTGAACCACAGAGTAGACGGAAGCATAGTGAATCAAGGCAGAGCACAGTGAACCGAAATTCAACCAAGCCAGCTCTCAGGACAATAGCAGGGAGGACTATTTTGATAACTGTGCACAGGCAAAGTTCTCGATGACGATCCCAGCAAAGTCAACACCATCCTCAATCTTTGATTCGTCAATATTATTATAATAAAAACTAAGCGATAAAGCCATAAGGGTTATACAGATTGACCCGTCAATAAAGACCTTTATCTTTTATTAAAGCACGAATGAAATAATGCTACATAAGATACTGGTTATACAAAGTGGTTCACCCAGTTTTCAATGAACATGCTGATCTCACGAGGCTCAACAGTCAAAGGCACTTGTCGATAGACACTTGGTCTTGTGATAATTTTTTTTGTGCGCGCTTACGTACTTCTTCGTTGCCTTAGCAAGGTTTAGGCTCCAGCGAACTATCAGCACTGTAAGTTTGGCGTTGTTCTTCGCGGCATTACTGGGTTACGTAATACTCCTGAATCCATGTGTCGTTCTTCCCGGCATTACTGGGTTTCGTAATACTTCTGAATCCATTTATGGAGTTAGCCTCCACCGTCTCTTCCTAATATATTTCGCTTGCTCACTGCCCTCACAGTCAAAGCTTGATCAGGTTCTTGAAGGCGACATTTGCCAATACTGCATACTCTGTTAATGTTAACCACGTACGCCTGCGTGTGCGCGCGCGAGCGAGAGATAGAGATTAAGTAAGTAAGAAAGCAAGAAAAAGATAAATAAAGATTCCGTATACATGTATATCCCTTTTGAAAAGAAAAAAAAAGATACCCTTCGCTTACCTTTTATTCTCACGGAGTAGCGCGAAACTCCTAAAATTCAAACAGCACCTAGGGAATAGCATATATGAGGGGCGGGGGGTTAATTATATTTGATCCAGAAGGGCGAGTATTTAAAATTACTTAAGCATCAAGGACCTCCCCCCCCCCCTACACAGTCTCTCCACTACACAACCATCAAGTGGGCCCCTTGAAGCAGGCAAAAAGCTCCTGATCCAAGGAATTGAGAGCTACACTCTAATTGTATGAGCCTATAGCGCTTCTTCATCAATGCAACAATAATAATCTTGTAATGATGTTGATAGAATAACCGACAATATATTAGGTAAAAGGCCATTAGTGCAACTAATGTGACATTTTATTGTAGTAACGTTTCGCTCTCCAGGAGCTTTGTCAAGGCTCCTGGAGAGCTAAAAGTTGCCACAATAAAATGTCACATTAGTTGCACTTGTGTCCTTTACCTAATAATAATAATCTTCAGTGCACTTGGAAAACTATAATTACAACGTGTCACTTTGTTTACAAGGTGTTTGAAAAGCCTCGTAAACAGAGTGAAATGTCTTTCATAAAGCTGCCCAGGCTGCATTACAGTGTCTGTTGATCCACGCACACTGATTCCTTACAATTCTTATTCAAATATTTAATTTACAGACAGTGCAGTGAAGTCTTCTGTGATACAACGTTACACCCATACGTAGGATTCATCATGTCTTTACTGTCCCTTTACAACCACCGCACCGTCTGTTGACTGCTTCTCAGTGTTACGTCTTTATTCAATGTATTTAATTTTCAGTCCAATATTTTTTTCCTCACTTTCGACAACTTGCTCTTGATCCTGAGACCTCCCCCCATCCCCAGCTCTTACACACGCTTGTGATTTCATCTCTTCACTTCCCGTTCCCAGGAGCCTTGGACTAGCCAGGGCGAGACCAGACACCACACACGCTTACTTATTTTATTCAGACTTCATGTGAAATGCTTACCCCGTGTGGGCCATTCCGCACAGGGACTGGTGGAGGCTCGATCCTCCGTCCGATAATCACGATACAAACGGTACCTAATTCTACTCTCGTAAATGCCTACGTATTTTGAAGTTTGTTTTATTTAAGACCTATCGACTGGATGGGGGAAGGGGGTCATTAAGGCTCTAACTTATCGGTACACTAATATTAAAATGCCTCAATTACCAGAAGTGCTGATTTCATTCGTATTAGGAACCCGGTTGGTTAGCAACCCACGATAACGCAAGCCACTGTCTGACTTATTTCCATAGGGTTCATTTGATACTCTTTCCCAGGAACCAATCCACATTAGTCGACTAACATCCAGACAGGGGCAACAGGTGTAAGGAAACATGCCCAACGTCCCGGGATCAAACACGGGTCTTTCAGTTATGAGCGGCCACACGAGTCACAAGCGATAATCACTTCTTGACGCATACACGCAGTTCTACCGTTACATTTTAAAGCAAGTTCTGAATGCCTAAAACAATCCTGTACATTGAAAGTCAGAAAGATATGTTCTATATTTCCACACGAATGATGAAGCCACTACCACTCCTTGCTATGAGTGACCCACACAGGTTTAGCGTTTGATGAAATACAGCACACTGCTTTCACCTTCAGATGTTAGCGCACTAGGAACAGGAAGAAACAGGATGCAAACCTCTCCTGTTAGTGTTACCGCGCCTTGTACTGTTTTGCGATACCCCATCCAACCTAGACTAAGAAAAACGTTAGTAATACTAATACTACTACTACTACTACTAATAATAATAATAATAATAATAATAATTTATTCTGGAGAAACTTACTAAAATTTTATAATTAGTATAAATTTGCACAAACTTTGAGAGCATATAGGTGTTTGAGTCATGCAACAGCCATCCATAATGTTTTGTTAGTGGGATGTATTGTTTTTATAATAAAGTTGGTAGAATTACCGACAATATGTAAAGTAAAAGGACACAAGTGCAACTAATGTGACATTTATTGTGGCAACGTTTCGCTCTCCAGGAGCTTTATCAAGCCATTACGTAATGGCTTGATAAAGCTCCTGGAGAGCGAAACGTTGCCACAATAAATGTCACATTAGTTGCACTTGTGTCCTTTTACTTTACATGTATTGTTTTTGTTAGTGGGATGTATTGTTTTGTTAGTGGGATGTATTGTAAAGGACCTGCCTAGTATGGGCCAACAGGCCTGCTGCAGTGATCCTCCTTTATGTTCTTATGTTAAATTCAACCTAGGATAATGACTTATTTACACTGGTTTCATTTTTCTGGCAAACTCAAAACCGTCGGTAAAATAGCTGAAAACTCAAATGTGAACAATGAGTTTCCTGGTCGACACACTAACATTTTCCAAATAACAAAATTAAAAGAACTACAATGATTCTTTACTAGCAAAGATAAATGCCCCTTTTCGCAACGAATCAGAACAATTTTATTTAAGTATATTACTTAAAAAATCATTTGCCGTAAATGAAATCCAAGACAAATAATATCTTGAGTTATTTTCATTCTTTGTTACGAACTGGGTGCGCTTAACTGCGGGTATAAAGTAATTTAAGGACGATATTTTTTTTTCTGTCTGACTGTAGTTAATTTGTCAGGAATAAATTACCTCAGGTTGGTCTTACCATATGTTGACACTGTGTACCTGTCTCCCTCGAATGGCCCTGTCAGACTGTCTCGCTGTCTGTCTGTTTCTGTTTTCATGACGTGGGTCTTAAACTCTCACGCATACAAGGACCCTGTCTGTCACTATGACGTTCTTAATCATGTAATCTTTGCTGTCTGGGTGGATCTGTGTCTGTCCTACTGTCTGTCTGTTCCTCTGCCTTTCTCTCTCACAATCTGCATCGCAAAACCGTTTTTTTTTTCGCCTCAAGCTTGTCCTTGTGCCGTCTGCGTATACTGTAGCCATTGTTTAGTCAAGAGAATCGAGTGCCTCGGAAAGTTCAAGGTGGATGCATGCATGGCTTATTCCTTGTCCACCTCACTCTCTCCTATGCGCAAGTCTCCCTCTCCTTCACACACACACTTCCGTTTTCATTACCTCATGCATGATGGAACATGACTGGAAAAACATGAAGAATGTTTATTTTTGGAGGGTTATTAACCATGCGATAATCCAAGAAAGCCAATTAATTACCTTATTACCAATGGGGTCCTTTGGTCATCTTTTCCACAATACGACCCTCAACTGGGAAATAAGTCAGTCTGACTTTTTTGGGGGTTATCCTAGGTTCTCTACACGCATGCTGTTATGTATGATAATCTATGTAACTGTATTTGTGTATACCTGAATAAACTTACTTGCCAATGTAAAGAAACGTCAAGCGTCTCTACCATCCTCAGGACGGAACCCGGGTCCTTCGGCTGTTAATCGAAGGCGATACTACCAAGCTTTTGTTTCCATAACGGCTACGCTTCCACAATGTAACAAATTCACTGGTCGACAAAAAATAATAGTTGCCAAAGATTTTTGAAGGTATTTTGGGGTTGCTGAATTCGAAAATGGCAGTAGTTTTTTTTTTAAATTGACATACCTACCCTCAACAGGGAAATTTCCCATAAAGTTATTTTGGGGTTGCCGAATTCGAAAATGGCAGTAGTTTTTTTTTTTTTAATTGACATACCTACCCTCAACAGGGAAATTTCCCATAAAGTTATTTTGGGGTTGCCGAATTCGAAAATGGTAGTAGTTTTTTTTTTTTTTTTTTTTTTTTTAAATTGGCATACCTACCCTCAACAGGGAACTTTCCCATAACGCGCGTGTGTAGTGACAATTTGTATATACAGAAAGTTTTAATAAAAATTAGAATTTTATTTTTTATTTATTTAATATTTGACGAAAGGAGTTATATCAACAACGACTACGTGACAATATTATAACTTTTATTTTGTTTTTTGTTTTTTCAATTAACATGAGTTCTTCACGAAGAGCCTGCTTAAACAATCCCAACACATTCTGAACTGCAAAAACAAAGAAAAAACTCACAGAATTTGTAAAACAAGCTTATCTTGCTTATTTTGTAGTGGCGTTTGCAGAACAAAAATCTTCGACTCCCCATATGGTTTGCATAACCTGTGTGTAGAATGCTTACGACAGTAGAAAAATTAGCAAATGAAAAAAAGTTTAAACTTCGGTGTGCGTGTGGTGTGAAGAGCCGAAAAACCACCGCCACGACTGTTGGAATATTTCTGTATGGTGATGTGAAAGGTTTCAATCGATACAAAAAAGTAATTGGGAATATCCTAATTTGGAGTCAGCAAGGAGACTTGTGCCACAGCGTAGACGTTCCCATACCAGTGTTTACAACATTGCATGACCTTCCGTTGTCATATGTTGAAGAAACACAGAGTTTAGGATCTAACACAGGTGACAGCAGTGGAGGTGAATATGAATTAAGTATTTCAACACCCTAGGAGCTCTCCCAAGAATTCAATGATCTGATACGTGACCTCAGTCTGTCAAAGCAAACATATGAACTTTTGGCATCCAGACTAAAAGAAAAGAACTGTCTACGATAAGAAGCTAAAATAACAGCTTATTGGACAAGAGAGGTTGAACTCCTTTCTTACTTTTGCCAAGATGAAGAACTTGTATACTGCAATAACATCCCTGAACTTCTTCGAATGTGACTGGAATATTGACCAGAAGATTGGCGGCTCCAATAGAAGCTTGAAATGTGTCTTATTGCACACTGGTAATCAATATACATCTCTTCCCATTCCTCACTCAACAGAACTGTGCTGATGACCAACATAGAAGAAAATCGTACAAACAACGTTTTCATATGCAGTAATTAGTGGTACTTGAATGATCTTACTATGTTAATCAGTTAGTATACAGAATGAAGTACAAGTATATATTATATGATTTGACTTTTGCATGATCTAAAAAACAATTTCAATGCGATTTGTAAGTTAGCCCCGCCTGATCAGTATATTTTTCACATCTTTTATATAAAGTTTTAAAGTGGGATACCAAATTTATATAAAAAAAAAACCAGAGCCAATCAAGGAAAAACCGATGACATGTTTGGAATCAGCACCACAAACCCTAAAATCGGTGTAATATCATTGACCAGAAAATGAGTGTTGACCGGTGAATTATCATTATCATCGTCACCAATTCATAATCATTATCAAGCAAGTAATTTCTATTTTCCACAAGTCCCAGGATAAGATTTCGTTGGTATTTTTAACCCAGAGGGTTAGCCACCCAGGATAACCCAGTAAAGTCAGCGAGTTATCAATTAGGGCCTTTTAATCTTGTCCCCCAGGATGCGACCCACAACTTACTGCTAGGTGAACAAGGACATCAGGTATGAAGAAAAATGCCCACCGTTGCTATCCATGCCGGGGATCGAACTACGGACATTCAGTGAGCTGAGTGCGTTATCAATCAAGTCACAGTACCTAAGATACTTAACCCTTGAGCAAATACGAGGCGGCGCTAATGTTGGGACATGTCACTGGCCTCTGGGTACAGCTCTATCACTATATACAGCAATACGTTGTCCAAATAACAGCATGTTCCGCAATGTATGTCTTATCTTCACTATTGTCGTCAATACATTATATAGACCCAGGTCCCACTATCTTGAGAGGAAACGGCCCACCACTCAATAACGTTAGACTTACTTGCACGTGTTAGGCTTACAACCACGGTGATTTAGCTTCGTTATTACTGAAGAGCTAAGAGCATGCCATCAGCCTAGATGTAATGATTTGCGCAGAAGTCCAGCCGCGCTTACATGACAGATTATCATATTTGTTACGAAAAGCTAAACCAGTATGGGTCATTCAGCGCACGGAGTAGTGGACACAAGAACCTCCCTCCTCTCATGTGACTTTTATTCACACTACCTTTCACAACACTGAAAAATAAGAATACAGCAATGGCTCACAATCTGAGTCATCAGCAACCAGCTTCTCCTTTACTACGCGCAGTACACACATCTAAAGTCATAACTAACATTCAGATACTCTGATATTTGATCATCAGATTTAATAAATTGATGACCAACTTAAAATATTATATAGCTTATCAATATCGCATATATGCTACCTTATTTACACTATTTTCAAAGACAAAATATTTTGTCAGCATGAATCGGTAATTTCTCCTGACTTAAATCATATGACAACCCATTCAGTGGGGTTTTCGGTCATTTGACCGAGACCTACCCTTGTTTTACCGGTTCACACTGTACAGAATCAATATTTAGGATGGTAAACTTTCCGCCCAATTTTCCCCTCATGGAAGGTTCCTTGATGTTCGTGAGGGGCTCTTGATCTAGGGAATTGGGTCTGCGCTCCAGTTCCCTGAATTAAGCCTGAATACCTTCCACATTCCCTCCCCCCAAGGCGCTGCATATTCTTACGGGTTTAGCGCTCCCCCTTGATTATAATAATAATCCGCCCAATTTTAAAAGCAAAGTACTACCACACAATCGTGTCAAAGAATTATCAAAGTTGTTATATCACTACGTATAAATAATTACATGCAATTTAACCACAACGAAAGGTGACTTAAGTTCCTAACGCTTTCGTGCTCTCAAACTGTGATCCTGTGTCATAATAATTAGGTTATAATTTTATTACATGTAGTATAAACAGGGTGGTTTGTGCTGAGTCATGATATCAGAGATTCCCCTTGTATGAATATAAGCTTCCATGTCTGCAATAATAATCTCTATGACTGGGTTAACACCTTAGCACTCAAGCGTGTCACACGAAAAAAAAAAAAATAGAAAAACTGCCAGATTTTTCGCATTATCGTAAATGTAACTAAAATAATACAATTTAACACGAATAATTATTAACCCAAGAAAATCCATCATTGTTGATTATTTCTGCTCAAGTCTATTGGTTTTTTTTTTTTTATTTCCACAAGTACATGATACCGACATTAAGATAACATTTTGTTCGGCTTTTGAACCCCGGAGGGTTAGCCACAGGATAACCCAAGTAAGGCAGTGCGTCATCGAGGGGCTTCACCAACACAGACATTAAAACTCTCCTCAGACACCTTCCTCCCAAGGTTCCTGGTGCCTCTGGCCTAAACCATATTATCCTAAAACACCTTCCTGACTATCATTACTGCCTACACAAACCTCCTCAACGACTCCCTTGCCTCTGGATACTTCCCTTCCCTCTTCAAAGCTGCTATTGCTATCCTCCTTCCTAAACCCAATAAAGACCACTCTGGCCCTAGAAAACTATCGCCCTATCAGCCTCCTCGAAACTTTAGGAAAACTCTTTGAAAAACTCATTAATCATCGCCTTCGTAGATACCTGGAACACAATTCTCTACTTTCTCATGGCCAGTTTGGCTTCAGAACACAGATCCACACAGGATGCCATTAACATCATTCTCAACTATATCCACAAACACAAAAAGAAACAGGACAGCCCTGGTTGCAAAAGACGTTGAAAAAGCTTTTGACACTGTCTGGCACGAAGGGCTCAAGTACAAACTCTGCACTAACTTTAACCTGCCTTTCACTACTCGTAAACTCCTCTGCAACTTCCTAGACGGCCGTACCATGAGAATAAAATTCCAAGGCTGTTACTCTGACTACTTCACACTAAATGCCGGAGTACCCCAGGGATCTGTCCTCTCCCCTACCCTCTACATTTTATACACTAACGACATTCCAACACCTGTATATCACAACTCCATCACACTAGCCTATGCAGACGACATTACACAACTTATCACTCATGCCAATATAGATACACTCACACACAAAACACAAAATGAGGTCGACAAGATAGCCATCTGGGAACAAAAATGGATCAAAACCAATGCAGCTAAATCCAGCATTACGTATTTTAACTACAGGAAACGTGATCCTCCATTACATGTCGAGCTCAGAACAGCTGACACCCGCACTTACATCCCCATCACACAATCTGTCACTGTCCTTGGCGTTAATCTTGACTACCTTCTTCGTTTACGGATACATTCACTCAAGGCATGCTTGTAGAGGCCCTTGCGGGCCTCTACAAGCTGAAACACGCCTCTCAACGCACCAAACTACACCTCTACAAATCCCTAATACGTCCTCTGATAACTTACTCTCCTCTAGCCCTCTCTCTTGCAGCAAAAACTTAAACTGCAGCGAGTCCAGAACAAGGCGCTGCGCTGGGTGCTTGATTTCAGATGGGAGGACTTCGCCACAAGCGAGTCTCTCCATGCCCAGTTAGACATCCCTGCGCTGAATCTGTACTGGAAGACGATCAGTGACAGAAAAACTTGAGACACGACATGACTACTGGACCTCTCTCCTTGACGAAGACATTCGCAAACCCACAAACCAACACAACCTTTTCTACTCTTTGTATGATCCTGCTCCTAACCCTATTTACAATAACCTTGGATTCGCTGACAGGTACCTTCTATGACAGGTACCATTCTCTGACCCACGTTCGCCTTAGCGTTTGGGTTAAGACATGGCTCAGTTCTACACTCCTCTCTAGCGCTAAACGTCGCATGTCCCTTCCTCTCCGCTCACCCCACCGGAGTCCCAACAGAAGAGGCTGAATTTCTCTTAATATCTGTCCCACGATCGCCTTCGCTGCTGGGTTAAGCCCTGGCTCTATTTCTACGACTAAGAACACTCCTCTCCAGCACTATTCTTCGTCTGTCCCGTCTTCCCCGCTCATCCCATTTGGGATCTTACCTGATCTTTCGTTCGTTCGTTCGAGGGGCTCTCATTTCCACCGAGGTCCTCAATCTTGTCCCCCAGGATGCGACCCACACCAGTCGATTAACACCCAGGTGAACGGGACAACAGGTGTAAGGAAACACGCCCAATGTTCCTACCTCTTGCCGGGGATCGAACCACGGACACTTAGCTTGTGAAGCGAAAGCGTTGCCTACCAGGCTACTGCAGTACTTCCACCAGAATAAACCATACTTGATATCAACATTAAAAAAATTCTCAAGAGCTACGCCTCTACTAGTTACAGACTACGCAGTGGAACTCGGTAATTATTTTACACCTTTCAATATATGCAATTCATGTAAAGAATTAAATAAGTAATCATTTCTTGTGCAAATTGTTATTTTGAGATACGAAGAAAATAAATACATTTAGGTAGCGCAGCTGCGGTGTCTCGTGCCTGGCCGAATGTAAACAAAAATCAGGTGGCACTTTCAGGTTGTTACTTAAAATTTAACCTAATCAAACGTAACCTAACATTAATTAAATGTAACCTAACCTAACCAGGACCCCAATGGAAATAAGTCACTCTGGTTTTTTGGGGGAGGTTATCAGGTAATTTACACTATGATAATAGTACTTATGTGTATCTGTGCCTAAATAAACTTACTTAACCAAACCTAACCGACTTTCGGTAATATCACCTCAATTAAAAATTTGTATGGGAAACATTATTTCCATGACGTACACATTATTATAAGCATACATATGTTGTATGTACTGAAATGTGCAAAATAATGACTGCGTTCCACCTAGTAGTTGACGGTAGCTACAGATGCAAAAATTACTTACAATTTATAATGGAAACTTTTTAATATTTATTAATAGTATGCGGAATGCGTGTGGTAAACGATTTGGCACAAAAACAGAAATGCAAACAAAATATTTTAAGCATCGTACTTCTAGCCTGTGAGGATTCTTCTCACACCAAAGACGATATAATATTAGTGGCTTCACTTAATGTGCAAAACATTTAGTCTTGATGTTAGCTAGTTACTGGGAACAAAATCCGTCGGAGGACTGACCTCTATCTTTCCATCCCCATCATTGTTTCATCTCTTCTCCCCGTGTAATGCGTGGAGCATTATTTTGGTCTAAGAAATGTACTTCAATTAAATTACAAACCAACACTGGAGCAAGATGTAAAGTGGTGTTCGTCTGTTGGCTACTTTATGAAATCATCTTAAATATTCAGTGACAAAATCACTCTTTAAATAAGAAACGAAATTAAAATTAAGTCGTATACAGCATAACCATTAACACTGAGGCCTAGTCTGAGACCGAACCACGGGATTATTATTATTATTAGGGGAAGCGCTAAACCCGTAAGATTATACAGCGCCTGTGGGGCGGTGAGGATGGGAGGTATTCAGGCTTAATTCAGGGAACTGGAGCAGATCCAATTCCCGAGATCAAGAGCCCCTCACCAGCGTCAAGGAACCTTCCTTGAGGGGACGAACCACGGGAGCGATGATCCCAGGAATTGGATCTGTGCTCCAGTTCCCTGAATTAAGCCTGAATACCTTCAATTCTTCCCCCCGCCCACAGGCGCTGGATAATCCTAAGGGTTTAGCTCTTCCCCTTGATTATAATAATAATAATCATCCCGTGATTCGGTCTCAGACCAGGCCTCAATATTAATGGTTATGCTGTATAAGGCTTAATTTTAATTTTTTTTCTTATTTAACAAGTGATTTTGTCACTGAATATTTAAGATAATTTCATAAGGTAGCCAACGTCTGGGGAATGGGAGGTAATGAGGCTTGAACTGATGAAAGGAAGGGCACCTCGGATTCCTTGGAGTAAAAGTCCGTCATCAGCATCAAAGTACCTTCTTCGAAGGGTGTAATGAAAATATAAAGTGGCCTCTTACCTGAGTTTCTTCCTTGTTGAGGCACACACAAGCTGCCCTTCTAATGTAGCCTTCCTCGTCTGTGAGTCGACGTCTTGGGAAGCTCACACCTTTACACTTAGTAGCCATGCCTCTAGCGCTGTTACCTTTGCTGTAGCCTCTGCCTCTACAGCAGCAGCAGCTGCTGGGATTTTTGTCCGAGTCTGTAGAGTCATTGGCTTTGAGGTGGGTTAAAGTGGTTGTGGCCCCGCTGTTTTGGCTACAGGTACTGTGATGAATACTGGCAGCAAAACTGTGCGGTGCACAGCTAGGCTCTAGCTCCAGAACCTCTGAGAAGAGCTTCCTTGGGGCGAGGATGTCTTCAATAGCATTGAAAACGAGGCTAGCAGAATTAGCCTGAGCATGCATGCTTAGGGCCAGCGTAGGACTTCGCGGATGGCCCTCTGTAGGATTTTGTAGAGCAGAATGCTTCTTGACCAAGCTGGTGCTGGATAAATGTAGAGACTGACTTTGATAAGAAATATCTGTGTGAGACGGTAGAATTTGACTCTGGGAGGAGGCAGCGATAATTGACGTGTTTAGGTTATGAGAACCAGCTAAATGGGCTGCAGGTAAATAAGTAAGCTGTCTCGGCGAGTTTAAAATGCAGGTGGGGGGATGTAGAGAAGCAGGTGGTTGAATGTGCGAGCTGAGGTCTTGCAGATTAGGCCTCCACAGGTACTGTCTTTCCAGAGCAACCGCAGACATTGAGCTAACTGTGCATTCCCGTTTGCTCGAGTTAAGTGATGCAGCTCTGGACCGACACCTGATACAATGAGGGCCAGCTGAAGAACTGTTGGGGAACTTAAAAGTAATGAAAAAGCAAACTTGCGTTCCCTAGTGGTAAAGCAAAATGTAATTGCAAAGCCTGACTCAATAAATGTTCACTGCTTTTGAATGCACAATTATATTTGCAATTTGCTTAGCTGAATGTGTTAATTCCCCATGAATAATTTCAAAATATAGATATCATAGCATATATGACAATGCAAACTACACTTTGTCTGGGGGAACTGTTCTCATCATATGCATTTGAAGTTTCCAGGATACCAAAGCACTGAGAGACACATTCCATAAGCAAAAAGAATTCGCTGAACCCACAGCTCACTCGTCTACATACTCAACTTTGCCCAAAGAGGACCACTGACCACACTGAAGACACATTGTAGGTACCAACCTTGGTGATACTGCCTCACCTCTGACGTCATGGTCGACACAGGCCGCTGACGGATGGTCGACACACACTGCTCTATCAGCTGGAACTGTAAACATGCAAATGTAAATCTACAGTTTCTGAAGGAAAATATACAAGAATTAAAACATGCAAACAAACCTTTTACCAATTATGGATGGACATTATATATTTTATAAAATTTATTAAGAATAATTGTAGAAAACAATTTAAGTCTGGTAATTTTTGTTAATTGGAATATAGTTGCTGTGATGAAAATGTCTGAGCTCGATCCTGATTGGCTAACAAGACCGCCATATTCACCAGAGAATGCTAGGAAAGTTCCAAGATTCTCCTCGTTGTTAAGGTCGGATATTTAGTCTTAGGTATGTTCTTACGACGTATAAAATTACAAAACGTACACTTAAAGTAAGCAGACGCATTATGTGAACAAATGACTGTATGAAGGCCACAACGAGACAGAGTTGCGCAGAAGGGCTGACTATCTTGTCACCCTAAGGAGTTACTCAAAACATTGACTGCCAACACCCATATCTTTTTCTTTCTTTCTATTATATTCGCCGGTTAACTATCCCATTTGCCATAAAAATAATTAGCGACAGTGATATATTTCATTAATTCCAATCTGTTTCATCAATAAAACTCCTAATATTGCTTTATAGGTTTCTGCATGAAATCTATTGTTTATTATTTAAATTTAATATATTTTTTAAATCAGAGAAATGCTAAAAGGAATAATTATCTTTCCAGAATACCTGTATACTTCATTTGTAGGAATATATTGCTCTAAGAGAAGACCAGCAGTTATGGTAACTACATAGAATTTTCCTATACAATTCTATAATAATGATTGATTATTATAATTCTGGTGCCATATTATTTTAACCCGATTAGATAAATTTATGTAATTGTTGTTATATAGTAATTATGTAATTGTGCTAATGGAATATTTTCTATTAAGCTTTTGATTGAACTCTTTACTTAAGTCAGTATCAAATAAAGACATTTAGTACTAATGGTATAAGTAATTTACATTTGCTTAGAGAACATAAATATTCAAGGTCATATAGTGGAGTATAGGAGAATAACAATATTTGAAAATAATAAAAACGGGCCACTGAAAAATATTTACACAGGCTTAGCTGAAAGCTAAGACTGCAGTGCAATTTTAATGGTTATAAGGATGTACAAATTAGAACTCTGAAAAAGAGGACAGGAAAAAAAATAAAAGACTTTTTAACACTGATAAGCTGTTAAATGATGAAATTGAGGAAGAAAAAAAAAATTTTAGTGACAAAACCAACCTGTTAGATGGTATCTCAAGGAAATGAACACATAACAGTGAATAACCAAATTAAAATTAAAATGAAAATGGTGAGACAAGCTCATTTGTGAAAATTTATATAATATAAATGGGGTAATTTCAAAAGACTACAGGTGAGGGATATGCATGAGAACACAACTGATATAGTCTGCCTAACTGAAACTAAACTGCAAAAACCTAACTTGAATGAGGTTATGTGGCAAAAACAACTCATTGTGTGGGAAGAGATGGTAAGAAGGGAAAGGGAGTGGCAGTATTAGTACAGTGGACCCCTGGTATTCGATATTAATCCGTTCCTGAGAGCTCATCGAATACCGAAAATATCGAAAAGCAAATCAATTTTCCCCATAAGAAATAATGGAAATCAAATTAATCCCTGCAAGACACCCAAAAGTATGAAAATTTTTTTTTTTTACCACATGAAATATTAATTTTAATACACACAAACTGAAGAAGACATGCGCAGTTGCATGACACTTACCTTTATTGAAGATCTGGTGATGATTGATGGGATGGGAGGAGGGGAGAGTGTGGATGGTGTTAGTGTTTAGAAGGGGAATCCCCTTCCATTAGGACTTGAGGTAGCAAGTCCTTTTCCGGGGTTACTTCCCTTCTTTTAATGCCACTAGGACCAGCTTGAGAGTCACTGGACCTCTGTCGCGCAACAAATCTGTCCATAGAGCTCTGTACCTCCCGTTCCTTTACGATTTGTCTAAAATGGGCCACATCATTGTCATTGTAATAGTCACCAGCACGGCTTGCAATAGCTGTGTTAGGGTGATTTTCATTCATGGGTGATTTGCACTTCAGCCCACTGTGCACACATTTCCTTAATTTTTGAAGTAGGCACAATAATAATAATATAATAATAATAATAATAATAATATCTTTATTTACTACAAGTACATGTACAAGGTATACAGTCCTAGCTGACAACAATGACATACTACTATATAGAAAGTCCCTTGTTATGCTCCGCATTTCGGGCAAATTAGGTCAGTGTCCCAGGATGCGACCCACACCAGTCGACTAACACCCAGGTACCCATTTTACTGATGGGGAACATAGACAACAGGTGGAAAGAAACACGTCCAATGTTTCTACTCTGGCTGGGAATCGAACCCAGGCCCTCGCCGTGCGAAGCGAGAGCGTTAACCACCAGGCCACCAGATTCCACAACTGGCATAGGCTTCTCAGGGTTAGCCCCAAACCCTTCAAAATCTTTCTTAATTTCCATACTAATTCTCACCCTTTTTACCACAGGGTTGGCACTAGAAGCTTTCTTGGGGCCCATGGTGACTTATTTTGCAGAAACAAGCACCAAAAACAGTGATAATATGGATAATATGGAATGTACCGAATGTATCCTTAGATGCGCGCATACTGGCTGGCTTGTAAACACTGGCACACAAGGGACAGTTCGGGCCACACCTGGACACGTCTCGTACGAATCGTATCGAATACCGGGTTTTCAATCGGATACCAAGGCAAAATTTTTGCGTTAAAATGCATCGAATACCGGATTTATCGAATACCAATGCCATCGAATACCGGGGGTCCACTGTAAAAGAAACAATATGAGCTTCAGAAATTAAAATCCAAAGTACAAGTAATTTTGAAATTATAGTGGTAGAAATCCAAAATAAAGATAAAAAGAAATTTAGTTGTCACTGCATACAGTCCACTGTTTAATATAAATTGGGAGGGTCAAGAATTTGACAAGATAAATAAGGGATTATTTAACATAATCAGGGAAGTGTTAATGAAAAGTGACCACCATAAGAAAGTCATTATCTTTGGAGATTACATCTATAAGGAAATTGGTAACCTATGAGACTGGAATTGTGAATAAATAGTCACCGGAGTTCCTTAGCGTAATGACAGGCTTATTATGTAAGTGAAATGACATGAATGAGATTAGGTTAGAATACACTTAACCCAATGGAGATATTAATGCATCGGCAATTTCACCCACTTTATGCCCTATTTTTGGCCCATTCCATTGTTCCAGTCTACCAAACTCATAGCTATTTTGCTAGTATTCCTTCTATTCTGTCGATTGAGTACAAGAAACTGCCCATTTACCTATTTCAACTACCCAATAAAGTGGTCAGAAATTGGTAATTTGGCCAATTTCACACAAATTTCAAGAGATGCCAATTTCAAAATAGGGTCCAGAATAAACAATGCAGACATTCCTGGCACTAAAATAACATTTTCTCTGTTCATTAGTCATGTCTCCAGGCCCCTCTTATATTATGCTTGCTTTCCATTTTGAATTTTTATTCACACAAAAAATAGAAGATTTACTGTTATGCAGACTACTGCATTATTGTAATAATTGTATAAATAATGTCAACCCATTAGTGACTGTGTATTAGATCAACCAATTGGACACGTATTGGATGGTGACATCACTTGTTTACTCTTGAACATCGGGAAAAATTGAACATTTTTGCTGCTTTGAGCTCAGTTTCAAGGTATTTTCCAGTGTGAAACCAATCAAAATTATATCTATTTCTGTAATATATCTTCCATTCTATCAATCGAGTCAAAAAAAAAACAAGAATGCAACCATAAAAACCATACGAAAATATCCCGCAAATTTTCTCTTTTACACCAAAAGCACAGTCGCAGTTTTTTCTCATTATGCACTGCGTGCTGCAGGATTTTTTTTATATATTGCATACTTACCACACAGACCTATTCTCTCATGTGTAGGCCCAAATTTACTGGTCACAGCTTATCTGAGTGAGCTGAGCTCATGACCGACAGTGGCTTCAAAGCCACTTTATCTTTTATGGACAATGTACGTTGTATGTGCTTTACACAATGAGAAGCATTTCTTTTATTTGTTGGAACCATGGCTAGGTCTAAAAATGAGCAGGTTTTAACAATAAATGGAGAAAATTAAATTTGAATGACTTATGCAGCAGTAGTGCCAGCAAACAGTAACAGCAGGTTGGTGTGGCGGCCCCAGAAATTTGAAATTATGCTAGCCGAAATTAGTGCCGAATTACTGATGGAAGTTTAATAAATTCAGATTTAGAAAGAATATAAGAAAGCCCTCTTTTGGCAGTAGAGTTGTAGATGAGTGGAACCTGCTATCATGTAAAGTCATTGAAGTAAATACTCTTGGTATGTTTAAAAATGCATTAAACAGGTACAGGAGTAAAAGTAGTTAAGTGTAAATAGAACTTGCTTAGCATTAGCCAATAGCTGTTCTACACCATTTTTGTGTTACTCTGCTACTGCATATTAAGTGTTTTCCATTTTTTAAGAAGTGTGAGCAAGCCAAGAGCCCACATAGATGACCCTGGGGACCATGAACCATGACACTGACAAAGAGGATCTCATACAGGTGAGCTAAAATGGATAAGGCTAATTAAGAAATTTCTTGCACTATATTCCATTGCATTGGTTTACTCCATTTCTGAGAAACTATGACCATATTTAGCACCAGTTAGAACCACTCATAAAGCCTAAAAAACAAAAAAACTGACTTCTTCATGACCATATTTTATGACGATACAGGCAGTCATCAGTGAACAAAGAACACTGAAGATTTTTGCTTTAATGAGCCAAAACATCAGGGAACATTCATATAGCAAATGTTTAATATTTCATTGTTCAATTGGTTGGTTGAATATGACATGTGGATCTCATGCTAGTCTTGATAATCAAGCACAGTATAGAAATGCTCACTAACTTTTTAAATAAATAGTAGCACCATATGAGCAGTTGTAATACATTGTTGTTTTTATGTTGCCTAGATATACTGTGGTAAGTTTCTCCAAGAAGCACTGTTTGACCCTTAAGAGTTTAGTGCTTTCTTATGAATAAAATAATCCGCCCAGTCCAAAATGAGTTCCAAAAGGCCAAATCTCCTTCCTCACAAAAAGGAGGAAGGCTAGTTCCTCTCATTTCCTCTAATTTACACCTAGATTTCATAAATTTTATCATCACATCTTGAAATGCAGCCACATGATCCATCCCATTTATCAGTGATAAATGTGTGAGAAATGACGCAGCTCATCCAGAAAGTATAGGAAAATAGAGGAAATGGTACTGGTTAGTTATCATCTAACTAGCTTGGTGTTGTGGCCACATGATCTACAAATACATGCCAAAAGGCAAATGCAGGCATGCTGACAGTGGCCCGATTTCACTGAAATAATTATCTGCAAGTTTCAGTGGATTAGGAAAATCATGAGAAGTGCAGTTTGAAACTACTGCCGGAGTGAAACTTTAAATATGTAGTTTGAAACTGGAAAAGCTCAAGAGATATTAGGTGTAAAAGACATGGCTACATATCCTAATTCTCTTGCTACATACACATGCATGCCTTGGTAACGTAATGTGCCTTCTTTTTTTTTTCTTTTTTAACCACAGCAGTCATCTCCCAGTATTATAAAACAGTAAGATTACTAACATTATTAATTATATATTAAATATCACTCAACTTATGCCTATGCAAGGATAATTCTACAAGATGAATGCTTAGGCAATGATGATGATGACAAAAATGTACAGTTGTTGCCGTACAGTTACTAGATTTTCACACAGACACACTCACATATACACAACAGATAAATCACGGCAGTACAGGTGGGGTTAGAACCCATGGCAAGTGAGTTGTAAAGCTCTAGGCTGCTGCATAGCCAGCTGTTCCAGTGGCTTACTAGAATGGTACAGGTGGTGCTAGAACCCATGGCAAGTGAGTTGTGTAGCTCTAGGCTGGTGTGTAGCCAGCGGTTCTAGTGGCTTACGCACTGACCTGGAGTTTTACGAGTCACTTGCCATGGGTTCTAACCCCACCCGTACCTTGGTTTGTTTTCAATAGTGTTACTACGATTTCGTGAGTCATGATGACACAACAGATAAATTTATTAACAGTATGGCATGATGATTATTTACTATTCATTAAGTGGAAGTGTATCTTCATAAAGGTCTTCATCCTCATCATCTACGCATTGAGCAGGCCGAGGAAGAGGAGGGGTTGGTCTTGCTGTCTCAAGGGTGGCAGAGGCATTTCTCCAAAAAATTTTCTATGGTACCAGTCCTACTTCCACCTTTTGCTTTAGTTTCAGTGCCAGTATCATAGAAGGATCTGTCTCATAAAAGAAGTTAAAAGCAGTCTTGAATAATCGAAATCCTTCTGCCAGATTGTCTAATGTCACAATGGCACAATTTTTTGTGCCTTCAAATGCACCACCTGCCAATATTTTTGACCTCAGCTCAATTGTTTAGGTCTCCTACAACCTCTTCATGACTTCGAAAAAATCTCCATGCAGTGAACAATGGACAACACTTACTAACCAGTATCAGAAAGCAATGAGACCAGGACCTTTTCCACCACCATCTTGACTTCCAGCAAACAGGGTGTGAAACTAGCAGGAAGATGCCTTATTCATTCCAAACTTATTACAACCTCATGATGTTATCAGTGGCATTCAGCCAAAAAAGGCACACTATGAATGTGACTTCTTTCCATGTTTCGATGAGTATTACACCTTCAAGCATTTGTAATATTAGATTAATTCCCTTGTAAATACAATACATATTTGACACAATTGCAAACAACTCATACCATGGGCGGGGATCAAACTCGTAGCGAGTGAGTCGTAAAATATGTAAGTTTTCATCTGATTTTTTTTATTCTGCTTGGAAAAACACTTTCACTTGTAATTTTTTTTTTTATTTAAAAAATTTGCCAAAACAAACACACACACACACACACACACACACACACACACACACACACACACACACACACACACACACACACACACACACACACAGAGAGGGGTGGATCGACTGCGTATTTTTGGACTGCAAGAAGGCCTTCGACACAGTTCCTCACAAGAGGTTACTGCAAAAGCTAGAGGACCAGGCACACATAACAGGAAAGGCACTGCAATGGATCAGAGAATATCTGACAGGGAGGCAACAACGAGTCATGGTATGCGACGAGGTGTCAGAGTGGGTGCCTGTGACAAGCGGGGTTCCACAGGGGTCAGTCCTAGGACCTGTGCTGTTCTTGGTATACGTGAACGACATAACAGAAGGGATAGACTCAGAAGTGTCCTTGTTTGCAGATGATGTGAAGTTAATGAGAAGAATCGAATCGGACGAGGATCAGGCAGGACTACAAAGAGACCTGGACAGGCTACAAGCCTGGTCCAGCAACTGGCTCCTTGAATTTAACCCTGCCAAATGCAAAGTCATGAAGATTGGGGAAGGGCAAAGAAGACCGCAGACACAATATAGTTTAGATGGCCAAAGACTGCAAACCTCACTCAAGGAAAAAGATCTGGGGGTGAGTATAACACCGAGCATATCTCCTGAGGCGCACATCAATCAGATAACTGCTGCAGCATACGGGCGCCTGGCAAACCTACGGATAGCGTTCCGATACCTCAGTAAGGATTCGTTTAAGACTGTATACCATCTACGTCAGGCCCATACTGGAGTATGTAGCACCAGTTTGGAATCCACACCTAGTCAAGCACGTCAAGAAATTAGAGAAAGTGCAAAGGTTTGCAACAAGACTAGTCCCAGAGCTACGGGGATTGTCCTATCAAGAAAGGTTGAGGGAAATCGGCCTGACGACACTGGAGGCCAGGAGGGTCAGGGGAGACATGATAACGACATATAAAATACTGCGCGGAATAGATGAGGTGGACAAAGACGGGATGTTCCAGAGATGGGACACAGACACAAGAGGTCACAATTGGAAGTTGAAGACTCAGATGAATCAAAGGGATGTTAGGAAGTATTTCTTCAGTCATAGAGTAGTCAGGCCATGGAATAGCCTAGAAAGTGATGTGGTGGAGGCAGGAACCATACATAGTTTTAAGGCGAGGTATGATAGAGCTCATGGGGCAGGGAGAGAGAGGACCTAGTAGCAATCAGCGAAGAGGCGGGGCCAGGAGCTGTGACTCGACCCCTACAACCACAAATAGGTGAGTACAAATAGGTGAGTACACACACACACACACACACACACACACACACACACACACAAACCTTCTGGAGTTTTATGATAAAATAACAGAAGTAAGACACGAGAGAGAGGGGTGGGTTGATTGCATCTTCTTGGACTGCAAGAAGGCCTTTGACACAGTTCCTCACAAGAGATTAGTGCAGAAGCTAGAGCATCAGGCGCATATAACAGGAAGGGCACTGCAATGGATCAGAGAATACCTGACAGGGAGGCAACAACGAGTCATGGTACGTAATGATGTATCACAGTGGGCACCTGTGACGAGCGGGGTCCCACAGGGGTCGGTCCTAGGACCAGTGCTATTTTTGGTATATGTGAACGACATGATGGAAGGGTTAGACTTAGAAGTGTCCCTGTTTGCAGATGATGTGAAGTTAATGAGGAGAATTAAATCTGATGAGAACCAGGCAGGACTTCAAAGAGACCTGGACAGACTGGACACCTGGTCCAGCAAATGGCTTCTCGAATTTAATCCTGCCAAATGCAAAGTCATGAAGATAGGGGAAGGGCACAGAAGACCACAGACAGAGTATAGGCTAGGTGGCCAAAGACTGCAAACCTCACTCAAGGAGAAAGATCTTGGGGTGAGTATAACACCGAGCATGTCTCCGGAAGCACACATCAACCATATAACTGCTGCAGCATATGGGCGCCTGGCAAACCTGAGAACAGCATTCCGATACCTTAGTAAGGAATTGTTCAAGACACTGTACACCGTGTATGTCAGGCCCATACTGGAGTATGCAGCACCTGTTTGGAACCCGCACTTGATAAAGCACGTCAAGAAACTAGAGAAAGTACAAAGGTTTGCCACAAGGTTAGTTCCAGAGCTAAGGGGAATGTCCTATGAAGAAAGATTAAGGGAAATCGGCCTGACGACACTGGAGGACAGGAGGGTCAGGGGAGACATGATAACGACATATAAAATACTGTGTGGAATAGACAAGGTGGACAAAGA